>NC_029776.3:78224800-78227453 GCF_000817695.3 Arachis duranensis | reverse complement strand
TTCCCTTTGCTGTAAGAGATAGAACTAAGACATAAGTGGATATACAAGCAACTGATAAGGAGATGTCCTCCTGATATGCTCTTAGAATGGTCTATCATAGGCGTATTCTATGATGGTCTATATGAATTGTCCAAAATTTCATTGGACAGCTCTGCAAGTTGATCACTCCACTTAAAGAAAACACCTGCAGAAGCTAGAGAACTCATTGAGATGGTTGCTAACAACCTGTTCATGTACATTTCTGAAAGAAATCCTGTAAATCATGGGACCTCTCAGAAGAAAGGAGTTCTTGAAGTTGATACTCTGGATGCCATATTGGCTCAGAACAAGATCTTGACCTAACAGGTCAATATGATCTCCCAGCATCTGACTGGAATGCAAACTGCAGCTGGCAGTACTCAGGAAGCTTCTTTTGAAACAGAAGCTTATGATCTTGATCAGCCCACCATAGAGGAGGTGAATTACATGGGAGAATCCTATGAAAACACATACAACCCTTCATGGAGGAATCATCCTAACCTTTCATGGAAGGATCAACAGAAACCTCAGGAAGGTTTCAATAACAATCAAGGTGGAAGGAACCAGAATAGATTCAACAACATACCACCATTCCCATCTTCTCAAGGGAATATGGAATCCTCTAGGCAAAATTTTTCTGACTTAGTTGCTTTAGTTTCCAAGCTCTCAAAGACCACTCATACTTTCATGAATGAAACAAGGTACCCCATTAGAAATCTGGAGGTACATGTTGGTCAACTGAGTAAGAGGATCCCTGAGACTCCTCTTGACATTCTTCCAAGCAACACTAAGGTGAACCCAAGAGAAGAGTGCAAGGCCATAACCATGTAGGTAAAGGCCGAATCTAGAGAGAATGGGGTGGCGTTTAATGCTAGTGACGGACATATCACTGGCTAGCAGCAGAGCTGGCATCAAACACTAGCAAGGGAGCATTGGCTGGGTGTTCAATGCCCAAACACACAGGCTTTCTGGTGCTGAACGCCAGTGAGAAACCCCTCACTGGTCGTTCAATGCCCAAACATGGAACCATTCTAGCGCTGAATGCCAGTGAGAAACCCCTCACTGGGCATTCAATGCCCACACACCCAGGGAAGCAAGCGTTGAACGCCAGCAAGGATACTCTTGCTGCACGTTCAATGCCCAAAATGACAGAGAAACTGGCGTTTAACACCAGTAAGGGAGCGCAGCAAGGGCGTTTAACGCCCAATAAGCTATCAGAGCTGGCGTTAAACGGCAGTGAAAGCACACCTTCTGAGTGCTCAAGTCCCATCAAGAAACCTCTATCCCAAAACCAAATGAAGCCAAGGCTAACATAAAGACCATAGAGGTTTCTTTGGATACACTTCTGTAGTGCATATGTTCTTATGACTACTCATTCTCTGATGAAAATGAAGACACCAGGGAAGAGCAAGTTGCTCAGTACCTAGGAGCTCTTATGAAGCTGAATGCCAAGTTATTTGGTACAAAGCCACTAGAGGAAGAACCTCCACTGCTTACCAAGGAATTAAATGCTTAGGTTCAATAGAGGCTACCTTAGAGGCTTCCAGATCCTAGACACTTTCTGATTCTTTGTACCATAGGCACTATGACCTTTGAGAAAGCTCTGTGTGACCTAGGGTCAAGTATTAACTTCATGCCACTCTCTGTAATAGAGAAGCAGGGAATCCTTGAGGTACAAGTTGCACACATCTCATTAGAGATGGAAAACAAGACAATGAAGAAGCCATATGGCTTGGTAGAAGATGTCTTGGTAAAAGTTGAAAACTACTACATCCCTGCAAACTTCATAGTCTTAGACATAGGAGAGGATGAGGATGACTCTGTCATTCTTAGAAGACCTTTCCTAGCCACTGCCAATGCTATCATTGATGTGGCTAAGGGAGAAATGACTTTACAACTAGGGGAGGATCACATCTTGTTCAAGATCTCATCCCAATTCTCCCTTAAATAAAAGAGAGATAAATGTTCAACACCTAGTGTTCCAACCCTCTCTTTCTGTGCAGAGCATTACAGAATCCCCAGACATCAATTATACGTTTGGTGTTGGGCAGCCATCAACAAGCTCTAAGCACAAAGGTACTAAGAAGAAAGTACCTAAAGGCTGGAGGGATAAGAAAATCCCAACTGAAGGCCTCTCACCTGGCATGAGAGTTGTCTTCACCAAGAGGTGATGCCAGGGCATTTTGGCCAGTTTCACTGACCTTTTCTTTACTGTTTTTAGGTAATTTCATGCATTTTCTTAGGAAATAAGTTAATTTTGGGCAAATATTCACTCAGACCTTGATTCAAGCATACATTATGCATTTTACATTATTTCATGAGGATTTTGCATGATTTTAATGACAAAATTGTATATTGCATGACCCATGACGTGGACTAGAACTTTGATGCACTCTATTGCTTGATTTCAGGACCAAAGGAAGCAAGGAATGGGAGGTAACTTGCAAAGTTAAGGAAAGTGATTGCCAAAAACACTCTCAAAAGCCATCAATGCCCACGTTAAAGAGTCACGTTAACTAAGTTAACGTGAACTCTAACGTGGAGAAAAAGAAGTTGAGCCAACGTTTGTGACACTTAACATTGTCACTAACGTTGGCAATTCCTCACAAATGGCCACGTTAGAAGCCACGTTAAC
>NC_029776.3:78224032-78224525 GCF_000817695.3 Arachis duranensis | reverse complement strand
GTCTTGAGCTAAAGTCTCTGCCCACTTCACACTTTCTCTCTGCAAGTAAGCCAAGCCCAAATGAAGAAAGGAACTGCTTCAAACTCAAAGATCCAGAGGCCCAAGACTTGAAGAGCCAAGTAGAAGCTGAGAAGAGTAGTATATATAGGAGTAGTTTTGAAATAGAGAGGAGCTTTTTGGGGGAAGAGCGAGGAAAGGGAACTACTCTTTGTATTTACTTTCTCTGCACTTCTAGCTTTATGATGTATTCTCCATCTTTGATTTTGATTTCTAGAGCTGTGAACAACTAAACCCCTTTCATTGGGTTAGGGAGCTCAGTTGTAATTTGATGGATCAATACTAATTTTCTTGTTCTTCTTCTATCTTTCCTTTTGATTTTACTTGAAAGCTTTCGATCTTCATCCAATTGTATAGTTATCTTGGAAAAGAAGCTATACAAACATGGATCTCTTCGGATCCTTGAAAGAGGAAAGAAGAGATTAGCTAGAAATGA
>NC_029776.3:78215917-78224006 GCF_000817695.3 Arachis duranensis | reverse complement strand
AAATGCTTTCTCATGCTGGACCAAATTGGGTGTGGATGGGTATGTGGCTATAACCCTCTAAGCATTTGATTTGGGAAGTGCATGTGGTATAATCAGTGACCACACTTCATCTCTTCTCATGAGCAATTGACCAAGGAATTGGCTATTGATCAAGATTTGAGAGATTGAATTGCAAGAAATTGTGATTCAATCACTTAAGATTGCCAAGGAGATCAATGAGTGCATTGATTGAGGAAGAGATGAAAATGAAGTTGATCCGGAGAATGCAACATCTCCTAAGCCCAACGAACTCCCCATTTCTGATCTTACCCATTCTCTTTAATTTCTGTAATTTACTTTTATGAGCAATTCCCCCATTCCCATTTACAATTCTGCAATTTACTTTCAGTCATTTACTTTCCCGCCATTTTAATTTCTGCAATTATCAACTCTATTCATGGATCCGCTCAACTAGAACACTCCTCTAATTAAAGTTGCTTGATCAATCAATTCCTGTGGGATTCGACCTCACTCTATTGTGAATTTTTACTTGACGACAAATTCGGTACACTTGCCGAATGGGAATTTATTGAGAGACAAGTTTTTCCCCGATCAAGTTTATGGCGCCGTTGCCGGGGATTGATTGTGCATCAAAAATAATTAAATGAGAGGATCACTAGATTGAGCATTTTGTTTTGTTTGATTGAATTTTCTGTTTGGTTAATTCGCTTTACGTCTTAGTTTAATTCTTCCCTTCCCCCTGTTTCACAGTTTTTCTTTGCTATTTACGATTCAGTTCACTAACCCCACTAACTGTTTGATATATTGCATCACTGACACTAACAAGTAAACTTAACAAGATACTTTCTGCATTGCTTTTCTTTGCTTGTACTCTGTTGGTTGTATGACAGGGAGAAGAAGCGGAGCTTCAACTTCCTTTGATTCTGAACCTGAGAGAACCTTCTTAAGATTAAGAAGGGAGGCAAAAGAAAAACGTGTAGTGGGTGCTGAAGAAGAGGAGGAACACTGTGAAGAATACTTTGAAACAACCATGGAAGACCATCGTGAGGAAGAGGTGCACAACCATGGTAGAGGAGGTAGAGCAAATCCTGGTGGGGAAGATAGAAGAGTCTTCTCTTACATCAACCCGAACCTAGGGAATTGTGGAAGTAGCATCCAAAAACCAACCATCCATGCCAACAACTTTGAACTAAAGCCACAGCTCATCACCCTTGTTCAGAACAATTGCTCATTCAGAGGAGGTGTCCAAGAAGACCCCAACCAACACTTAAACACCTTCCTGAGAATATGTGACATAGTGAAGTCCAATGGCGTTCAACCTGATGCCTATAGACTGCTGTTGTTCCCATTCTCTCTCAGAGACAAGGCAGCCAAGTGGTTGGAGTCTTTTCCAAAGGAGAGCTTGATAACTTGGGATGATGTTATGAACAAATTCTTGGCAAGATTTTACCCCCCTCAACGAGTCAATCGGCTGAGAGCTGAGGTCCAAACTTTCAGGCAACAAGATGGTGAGACTCTATATGAAGCATGGGAGAGGTTTAAAGACCTAACAAGGAGATGTCCATCTGATATGTTCAATGAATGGGTGCAGCTGCACATCTTCTATGAAGGACTGTCATATGAATCAAAGAAGGCTATAGGCCATTTATCCGGAGGTTCTTTGAACAAGAAGAAGACCATTGAGGAAGCCATAGATGTCATTGAAATTGTAGCTGAGAATGACTACTTCTATGCTTCCGAAAGAGGGAACAATAGAGGAGTAATGGAGCTGAACAATGTAGATGCTCTGCTTACTCAAAACAAGCTCATCACCAAGCAGCTAGCTGACCTCACCAAGAAGATGGAGAGAAGTCAAGTGGCAGCAGTCACCACTTCGACTCAAGAGGAAGCAGGTGAAGAGGAAGAAGGCACTCAGGAGCAAGCCAACTACATTGGGAATTCACCTAGACACAACCATGATCCATACTCCAAGACCTACAACCCTGGATGGAGGAATCACCCAAACTTTGGGTGGGGTAATCAACAAGACCAAGGCCAAGATCAGAGACGCCATAACCCCAACAATAACACAGGCCCCAAATAATTCACACAGAGGACATACCAATAAAACCACCTCAATACATCTCACCCTTCTACCTCTAACCCCAACATCCCATCATTGGATGACAGAATCTCTAAGATTGAAACCTTACTTGAAAGCATATACAAAGACATTCAAGACAATAAGGTGTTCAAAGAGGAGGTGAGAGCCAGTATGAAGAATCGGGGAGAAGCAATCAAGAAGCTGGAATTCCAAGTGGGATATTTATCCGAGAAGTTTTTCAGAACTACTGATAGCTTCCCGAGTGACACGAAGAAGAATCCAAGAGGTGAGACGAAGAAAGTGAGATGGGAGGATTGCAACATGGTCACTACAAATGACAAGGAGACTGAAGACAAGCCAAGCAATCTGTCTGAACAACCTGAAGATACCATAGTAGAGAAGGAGAAGACAGACCATCAAGAACCAGAAACCTCACAACAGGAGTTGCTGAGACTATATGCACCATTTCCCCAACTACTTAAGGGTGCTGTGGGAAAGAGAATATACTCAAGGTTCTTAGACTTGTTTGCATCTTTGAATGTGAACCTACCATGCATCAAGATCATTTAGCAAATGCCAGCATTCATCAAATATATGAAGGAACTACTTCCCAGGAAGAGCTCACTCAAAGGGGGCCAGACTATAGTGATGAACAAGGACTGCAGCGCCCTCATTCAAACACAATTGCCTGCAAAAGGAAAAGACCCTGGGAGTTTTTATGTCCCTTGTGCTATAGGGGAAACAAATTTTGATAGAGCACTTTGCGATTTGGGAGCAAGCATCAACTTAATACCTCTATCCCTGGTGAAAAGGCTGCAGATCAATGAGATACTACCCACAGATGTAATCATAAGACTGGCTGACAAGACTCAAAAGCAAACAGTAGGAGTGGTGGAAAATGTGTTACTCAAAGTTGGAAAATACTTTCTCCCAACAGACTTTGTCATCCTGGACATGGAAGAGAGTCACCTGCACCCAATCATATTGGGGAGACCATTTCTAGCTACTGCTAGAGCACTCATAGATGTGGAGAAAGGGGAGCTAATATTAAGGATCCATGATGAACAACTGAGCTTCAGTGTGTTCGAACTCTCACAAGAAAAAGATGAAGAGGACAAAGAACTAAGCAAAGATCATCATGAGATACTAAAGGAAGAAGCAAGCATTGGAGCACAACCAGCCCATTCTGAGATTCACTGGGTTGATAGACAAGGCGAGCAGCAAGTGCCACAGGTTAAGGAAAAATTGGAGGAACCTAAGCCACCAGAAGCAAGTGAAGGCAGCAACAAAGGCTCATCAAAAAAGGAGACCACCAAGAGAAAGAAAACGGCACCAGGGGCAAAGAAGAAGGTACCAAGGGGGTGGCGGAACAAGAAGATCCCTATGGAGGATTTCTCTCCAGGGGATAAAGTAGTCTCAGCCTATTTCACAGATATCCCCCCTAGTCTCCCTACTGTGCTATCTCAGTTACCTATGGTCTTCACTATCAACAGATTTCTCTCCTTGGAGCATGTAGAGATCATTGATACAACCAATGGATACAAGTCCACTGCCAGAGGAGAAGACTTCAAGCATTACCATCCACCATAATAAGGGGGTAACGTCAAGCTAGTGATGCTAAAGAAGTGCTTCATGGGAGGCAACCCATGTTTTACATGCTTTCAGAAGTTAGTGAATAAATCAATATGCATGAATTCCAACCAAATCTTGACAAACACGTGTGAAATTTTTATATGCAGAATATAGTGAAGAACAAGTTTGGTGTTCAAAGCTTTGTTCTTTAAGCTTTGAACACAACTTCTCATCACAATGCTCCAAACTAAGTTTGGTGTCACCCTAAGGTGCCACCAATGTGCATATGAAGATACATAGATGTTAAAGCATTTTTGTTTCTTTTATAAAAGTAGTTCTTACTCTTCTTATTTCATCTTTATAGGGAAAAGAAAGGAGCATTGAGGAGATTGATAGGACAAGTAAATAGAAATGGTTCAGCACTTTATGAAGAGATGCACACACGTGACTCAAGGAAGAAGGCATTGGAAAATGTTGCCATACAACATGGAAGAAAAAGGAACCTTGATGACCGAACCAATAACCACAATAAAGTGGTGATCCTTGTCCTTTAGCATGCATAACCCCAACCGTCCATCGAGCGACAAGTCCATCAATCCACACCCTCCATTCATTCATAACTTCCCTATATAAGTGACCCTTGTTCCGTACACATCCTTCACTCTCCTCGCACACTCTTCATACATATCCATTTCAAAACGCAGCACTTCTCACCTCATTATAAACGATTCTCCTCACGCTCTTCATTGCCATAAAACCTAAACAACCAAAAGTCTCCACAACCTTACCACCTTCACATAATAACTATCATTCATGGCATCCTCAAGTGCCAAGAGAAGGAAGGGAAAGGAACCCATGGAGGAACACCCATATGATGAGAAGAGGTTTAGAAGCTTGCATCATGAATTGGAATACGGGTGGATGGTTAGCAAAGAAATCATCTATGAGTTGGGATTTCAAGTTAAGAAGAGTGAGTGCCCAGAAATCGCAGAGAAGGTAGAAAGGAGAAGATGGGAGCTCCTCACTGACCCGGTCACTAAGGTAAATGCAAACCTCATAAGAGAATTTTATGCAAATGCAGTCCGGTATGATAAGAAAGATGAGTCGTATATAAGCTTTATGAGAGGAAAGTTGGTGGATTTTGGTCCCATGAGTGTAATGAGAGCATTGAAGCTACGGTCTATACCATTTGAAGAAGAAAGTTATCACTCAAGGATGGACAACAACCCCAACTATGACCAGATCTTGCGAGACCTTTGTGTACCCGGAGCTGACTGGGAAAGGGACGCGGGAAATAAGCCAAAATTCATCAAGAGAACAGATCTAACTCCTGAAGCCAAAGGGTGGTTTGAGCTAGTGAGGAGATCTATCCTCCCAGCTGCAAACAACTCGGAGGTGAATCTGGAGAGGGCAACAATGGTGCATTGCATACTAAAGGGAGGAGAAATCAGGGTTCATGAAATCATAGCTCAAGGCATTAGAAAGATGGCAGAAAAAGGTGATGCAAGAGGAACGTTAGGATACCCCAGCACTATTTACGGAATATGCAAGAAAGCTAGGGTGGAGTTTGAAGATGAGGATCCTGTATGGATAAAGGAAGGCATTCCAATAACTATTCGAAGGATGAATGCTGCAGCATCCCCCATACCTCAAAAGAAGCAAAGAAAGAGTACAGGCCCTCAAGTAGTGGAAGGACAAGCCCCAGAGGGACAAGCACCACAGACCTTGGACATGCACCAACTACGGGAAGCCATTGATGGCTTGTCTAGACAGTATTTGGAAGGCCAAGGAGCACAGAAAGAGCTGCAACTACAGATGATAAGGCAGCAAGAGGAAGCACTATCAAGATGGATCACTCAACAAGGTGAGTGGCAAAGGTAAATGATGGAACAGCAGCAAAGTCAAGGGCAACAATGGGGAGAGACATTCAACAGGATGGAACAAAGGCAAAATGAGCAACAAGAGTCCATCCAGAGGCTAATCAACATCCAAGCACATCAAGGGGCACACATACATGAGATGCATCGAAGACAGATAGAACACACAGAACTACTGGACGAGCAAAGGGCATTTGTAGAAGGTGTTTACATGAGCGAGACAGTACATCACATAAGCACTCAAGCCAGGCTCGGGTACCTAGTAGGACAACTGCCGATATTACACCCAGGAATCTCAAGGTATGAAGAAATGAAGGAGGAATTAGCACGAGAGGAGAGACAAAGGGTTGAAGAGAGTCATGAATCAGTGAGGAAGGCACTTGCGGATTGGAAGGAAGTAAGATTGGCACGGCTGCGAGGAAGTGCGAGAGGCCACAAGGAGGACCAGCAAGGAAAAGAGCAAGGACGGCCACAAAAGTGAAAGGTGGTGGAGTTCCATTGTTACTCCATTTCTTTTTCTATGCTTTAAATAAGGAAGATCTTGTATGGAATAGAACATGCTTCCATGTTAGTTTGAACAGCTTCAATTTTGCATCTTAATGCTCTTATTGTTATGGTCTGTGATTCTGGTTTTAAGTGTCACTGCATCTCTCCCTTAGTTACTTGTAAGCTTGTCTATTTTTTTGAAGAAGAGAATGTTTTATGTTTCAAAAAGAGCAGAGTAGGGCTCATAATGTGGAAGTGCATTCATGAATCTTTGGGGGTAGTCATAAGTTAGCTAAGTTGGTTCAACCACAAGGTTAGGATGACAACTATCTATCCTGAATGCTTCACTTTTGATATACCCATGAAACTAAGATAACAACAAGATCCTAATAAGAAAATAGGGATAGAACAATGTAAGTGAAAAACAAAAGAAAAAGAGTAAGCAATAAGGCTAGACACCAATGGTTTACCCTAAGACATGTGTCTGTGGTGCTCCTGTGTGGGGGATCTACTTGGATGAATAGGCTCTTTGGGGTGCTTCATCACCTGGTAACTTGGGTTAACTAACCTGGGATTATCAGCTGAAAATCCACCATCAAGAGTAACCCTCACCACAGAGCATTTAGTAACCCAAAGAGGTGCTGGACACCAAGGTCTGAAGGAAAGAAAATAAATGAATTATATGCCTGTGGTGTGTATGTATGAGGGAGAGACTTGAGTAAGTAAGTCCTTAGGGGTGCTTCAACACCTAGCACCTTGAACCAACTGGTTCGGGAGTGTTGGCTGAAAGCTTATCCTAAAGAGTTGCCCCCTTACAAAACACTTAGCCTAAAAACACAAATAAGCCCTTGAAATAACAATAAAAGGATCAATAAATAAAGGTCTCATGGGATATAACAAAGTAGGTAATTTAGGAGATGATAAAGGTCTGAAAGCCAGTAGTGGAATGAACCTAAGTTGCTATGCATGAAACCACCATAAAATCAGTAAAATGACTTCCACAAGAATGACTCATTTCTCTGAAGATTCCATTCATCATTCTCTTGTTCTAGTACTTGCTTAGGGACAAGCAAGCTTTAAGTTTGGTGTTGTGATGCCAGGGCATTTTGGCCAGTTTCACTGACCTTTTCTTTACTGTTTTTAGGTAATTTCATGCATTTTCTTAGGAAATAAGTTAGTTTTGGGCAAATATTCACTCAGACCTTGATTCAAGCATACATTGTGCATTTTACATTATTTCATGAGGATTTTGCATGATTTTAATGACAAAATTGTATATTGCATTACCCATGACGTGGAACTTTGATGCACCCTATTGCTTGATTTCAGGACCAAAGGAAGCAAGGAATGGGAGGTAACTTGCAAAGTTAAGGAGAAAAATATTTGCCAAAAACACTCTCAAAAGCCATCAATGCCCACGTTAAAGAGTCACGTTAACTAAGTTAACGTGAACTCTAACGTGGAGAAGAGAAGAGAAGCCAACGTTAGTGACACTCAACATTGTCACTAACGTTGGCCTAAGGTGCAAAGAGCCACGTTAACTTGGTTAACGTGAGAGCTAACGTAAGAGGTGGAGAGTTGTCGACAACGTTAGTGACACTCAACATTGTCACTAACGTTGGAGCAACCACACAACCCCAAGAGCCACGTTAACTTCCACGTTAACTTGGTTAACGTGGAAGCTAACGATGAGGAATGAAGAATGAGCCAACGTTAGTGACACTCAACATTGTCACTAACATTGGAGCAACCACACAACCCCCAAGAGCCACGTTAACCTCCACGTTAACTTGGTTAACGTGGAAGCTAACGATGAGGAATGAAGAATGAGCCAACGTTAGTGACACTCAACATTGTCACTAACGTTCAAGTGTGCCCCTTCTTGCTTCACGTTAAAGCTCACGTTAACTAGGTTAACGTGGCTTCTAACGTGGCTTTTGCCAACCTTCGAGAACGTTAGTGACACTCAACATTGTCACTAACGTTCAAGTGTGCCCCTTCTTGCTTCACGTTAAAGCTCACGTTAACTAGGTTAACGTGGCTTCTAACGTGGCTTTTGCCAACCTTCGAG
>NC_029776.3:78213830-78215903 GCF_000817695.3 Arachis duranensis | reverse complement strand
AGACTTGAAGAGCCAAGTAGAAGCTGAGAAGAGTAGTATATATAGGAGTAGTTTTGAAATAGAGAGGAGCTTTTTGGGGGAGGAGCGAGGAAAGGGAACTACTCTTTGTATTTACTTTCTCTGCACTTCTAGCTTTATGATGTATTCTCCATCTTTGATTTTGATTTCTAGAGCTGTGAACAACTAAACCCCTTTCATTGGGTTAGGGAGCTCTGTTGTAATTTGATGGATCAATACTAATTTTCTTGTTCTTCTTCTATCTTTCCTTTTGATTTTACTTGAAAGCTTTCGATCTTCATCCAATTGTATAGTTATCTTGGAAAAGAAGCTATACAAACATGGATCTCTTCGGATCCTTGAAAGAGGAAAGAAGAGATTAGCTAGAAATGCTTTCTCATGCTGGACCAAATTGAGTGTGGATGGGTATGTGGCTATAACCCTCTAAGCACTTGATTTGGGAAGTGCATGTGGTATAATCAGTAACCACACTTCATCTCTTCTCATGAGCAATTGACCAAGGAATTGGCTATTGATCAAGATTTGAGAGATTGAATTGCAAGAAATTGTGATTCAATCACTTAAGATTGCCAAGGAGATCAATGAGTGCATTGATTGAGGAAGAGATGAAAATGAAGTTGATCTGGAGAATGTAACATCTCCTAAGCCCAATGAACTCCCCATTTCTGATCTTACCCATTCTCTTTAATTTCTGCAATTTACTTTTATGAGCAATTCCCCCATTCCCATTTACAATTCTGCAATTTACTTTCAGTCATTTACTTTCCCGCCATTTTCATTTCTGCAATTATCAACTCTATTCATGGATTCGCTCAACTAGAACACTCCTCTAATTAAAGTTGCTTGATCAATCAATCTGTTCCGAGGGTTACTTGAAACGTGGAGCTCGGTCGTCTGGAGAGGCCCGAGGTTGGGGGTCAGGGACCCGAGCTCGATATGCAGAGTGGTTGGTGGTTGTACTTGCAATGACACTCCGATGCTTAAGTTAGCATGGGTCCAAGCAGATATGTGTAGAATGTGGAATGAATGCCATACCTGGGTGCTCCAGTGTATTTATAGTAGTTGGCCGTGATCTTCCCTGGATAAGATATTCTTATCTTAACTTATCTTTGGGACTTTTATCTCTATCTTTGTGGAACCGCCTTTTCTAGGCCTTTTTGGCCTTTAGGTTTTTGGGCTGCGTTCCTTTTTGATGGGCCTTCTCTGCTTTATTGTCCGAGGTCCGACCTGTAGGCGTGAGGACGAGGTCGGACCTTTTATGAAGTTGCCGAGTTGGAGGAGCCCGGTCAGGGTATGAACAGTGCCCCTGCCCGAGTTCGTCCTTTTTGGGAGGTCGAGCTCGGGCATAGTAGTTTTTCAAAATTCAAAAATGGCCGTTCCTGCATTTATTGCATTTTACCGTTTTTCCTCGATTTCCGTTCGGGCTCTGTGAAGGCTTTGGACGCCTTTTTGCTATTAGCTACTTGTAGTAACTTTTTAGCTTATTATGCGGTGTTTTGTTCACGTTTTGACTTTTTGTTCCGCTTTTATGCTTTTTAGTTGTTTTTGGATAACAACCTTTTAGCTAGCGCTTGAAACTTTTGTTTTATCCCTTCCTTTGATTTCATTTTTTCGCTTGTACTTTTTAGTTGTTTTTGTATAGCAACTTTTTAGTAAGCGTTTTTCGAAATCTTTGCTTTCGCCGTTTTAAGGCTTTTTTCTTGGATCCGGGCTTTTTCTTGGACCTCGGGCGTTCGAGTACCTCCCTTTGTTGGGTCCGACCTTGTCGTTGGTCGGCCTTTTAAGTTATTTTTGTAATCTCTTTTTATTTGGCTTTTTGAGCCTTTTCAGAGTTTGCTTTATAACTTCTCACATTAATTTGAACCTCGTCGCTTTATCTTTGCCAACCTCGTGTGGTCTTTTGGCAATGATTTTTTGCGTTTTGCCGAGCATAAATTAATGCGCCTTGGCGGGGTACTTTTCTAGGATTTGTTTCATCATGAGGAAGAAGAAAAGAAAATAGAAAAATTTGATTAGTATTAAAAAAAAAAGAATATTTACAGAGTGTTTACCCTT
>NC_029776.3:78212799-78213560 GCF_000817695.3 Arachis duranensis | reverse complement strand
GCTCTTTCTCGGACCTCGGGGAGGAGGTCGAGTTCTTCCTTTTGTGCCTGCGGGTTACCTTCTTCGTTGTAGAAGATGACTCTGGGTGACCCTTCATCTATTTCGATAGGAATCATCGCCTCCATCCCGTAAGCTAGTCTGAATGGCGATTCTCCCGTTGTAGAGTGTGGGGTTGTCCGATATGCCCATAGTACCTGGGGGAGCTCCTCGGCCCATGCCCCTTTGGCCTCTTGGAGTCTTCGTTTTAACCCGGCCAAGATGACTTTATTTGCGGCTTCTACTTGTCCATTGGCTTGTGGGTGCTCGACTGAGGTGAATTGCTATTTGATTTTTAGTTCGGCCACCAAGTTCTGAAAACTTGTATCCGTGAACTGTGTTCCATTGTCTGTTGTGATGGAGTAGGGGACTCCGAACCTTGTGACGATGTTTTTGTATAGGAATTTGCGGCTTTTCTGAGCCGTAATGGTGGCTAAGGGTTCAGCTTCAATCCACTTTGTGAAGTAGTCGACCCCTATTATGAGGTATTTGACTTGCCCCGGTCCTTGGGGGAACGGGCCGAGTAGGTCAAGTCCCCATTTTGCGAAGGGCCATGGTGCGGTGATGCTGATAAGGTCTTCGGGTGGTGCCTTGTGAAAATTGGCGTGTTTTTGGCAGGGGGACATATTCTCACAAATTCCATTGCGTCTTTCTGCAAGGTCGGCCAGTAGAACCCGGCTCGGACTACCTTTTTGGACAATGCCCGAGCTCCGAGATGGTTCCCA
>NC_029776.3:78205726-78208409 GCF_000817695.3 Arachis duranensis | reverse complement strand
CCGGATTGCTTCTAGAATTTCCGAGCTCTTCTTTTTTTCGGAATTTTGTGTATCTTTGTTTGGGAGTGATGTCTTTGGGCGATTCTGTTTGTTTCCTCCTGGAGTGCGTGGTGATAGAGAGCTGTCCGGTCGTTCTCCGGTGTCAATTTCGTCCTTTTGTTCAGATGCAGCGCGGTCATTGTTGTGAGGGTCGTCCGCCATGGTAGAGGGATGACTTCCAGGTCCCCGGCAACGGCGCCAATGTTCCGAGGGTTACTTGAAACGTGGAGCTCGGTCGTCTGGAGAGGCCCGAGGTTGGGGGTCAGGGACCCGAGCTCGATATGCAGAGTGGTTGGTGGTTGTACCTGCAATGACACTCCGATGCTTAAGTTAGCATGGGTCCAAGCAGATATGTGTAGAATGTGGAATGAATGCCATACCTGTGTGCTCCAGATATGTGTAGAATGTGGAATGAATGCCATACCTGGGTGCTCCAGTGTATTTATAGTAGTTGGCCGTGATCTTCCCTGGATAAGATATTCTTATCTTATCTTATCTTTGGGACTTTTATCTCTATCTTTGTGGAACCGCCTTTTCTAGGCCTTTTTGGCCTTTAGGTTTTTGGGCTGCGTTCCTTTTTGATGGGCCTTCTCTGCTTTATTGTCCGAGGTCCGACCTGTAGGCGTGAGCCTTAGGACGAGGTCGGACCTTTTATGAAGTTGCCGAGTTGGAGGAGCCCGGTCAGGGTATGAACACAATCCCTGTGGGATTCGACCTCACTCTATTGTGAGTTTTTACTTGACGACAAATTCGGTACACTTGCCGAATGGGAATTTGTTGAGAGACAAGTTTTTCCCCGATCAAGAAGCCAGTCTTACCACATACAGTGAAACGCATCCTGTCTTTAGAGCATGTGGAGCTCATTCATGAGAAGACAGGAAGAAAATTCACTGTCAGGGGAAAAAATCTGAGCCCATACTAATCTTCATAAGGAGCTAAACGTCAAGATAATGATGTTAAAGAAGAACTTGTTGGGAGGCAACCCAACCTTAATTAATTAATTTTATTTTCTTTTTCTTTGTTTTATATTTTAGGTTTATAATCATATGTAGCAATCGAAATAGAGACAGGATTCACAGTAGTGAAAACAGAACACTCTAGATGGAGTGTTAAAGTTGAACGCCAGTCATGGTATCCCTACTTGGTGTTCAACGCCCCAAATGGGCAGTATTGCTCGCATTGAACGCCAGCCAGGGAGCAGTCCCTGGGCGTTCAAACGCCAATGCAAAGAAGTAGGGAATCTAGATTTACTAACTTCTCAGGATCAGTGGGTCCCATTGCATCTTCACCTTCCCTACTTACTTTTACACTTTCCCATACACACTTCCCTATGAACCTTAGCCTAATCACATACATCACACTTCCCCAAAATCATCATAACTCCCACCAACCCCCACCCACTTCAAAATCAAATTTTCCACCCAAAACCCCACCCATGGCCAAACCTAACTGATGACAAGTCATCATATACCCATTTTTCAAGCTAATTTCACTTGTTTTGTTAGTCTTTATGCACTTTCTTGCTTCTTAAGTAAGTGATTTGGAGTGAAAATGCATAACTTCTTTAAATCAAGCAACCACCATCAAATTAATGTTAACTCATGAGGTTTAAGCCAATTTTAATTGAATTTTAATTGATTTATAAGCCTTATGAATTTAGTGATACTTGGAGTGGTTGTTTTGGTTTATTTTAGGTGAAGAAAAGAATAAAAGAGAAAAGCGTGGCCTAAGAAAGCGTGACCCAAGGAGAAGGAAGCGTGGTCAAAGGAAGGAAAAGTGTGCCGCATGCAATGGGGGAGGCAAGCATTGCCCTCCACAAGGGCACACTGCCCTCCAGGAGGGCAACATAATGAAACAAGCTTCCAAAGAAATTCTGCCTACCAATGCTTGCCACAAGGTTCGAACTCATGAGCAAGAGGGAGTGGGGGGAGGCGAGACCTACTAGGGAATATTAGGATTTGAGAGCTCTCTCCTTTAAGTTTTCCTTTCTGCTTTAAATCTTGGGTAGAGAATTGAAGAAATTCTGTTTCAATCTCACCTTGAGATCTCTTGTTTACTTTTTCTGCATAATTGAAATTCACATACTGCTTCATCTTCTCTTTAATTCTGCAATTCACTTTTCTTCTTTACGCTGCAACTGTTCTTGTTGGATCAAGGAAGGGTGAGATCTAGACTTGTTATCTAGTCTCTTCTACTCCTGAGATCTTGAACCCAATTTTCAATTGCTGCAACTTAAGCACTTGTTTTGCTGCAAATTAAGCACCAGTATTTCTCTATTTACTCTTCAAGGCATTTTTACTTTTCTGTTAAGATCTAGTTCCATTGAATCAATCCTCTACTCTTCTACTTGTTGCAATTTATTTTTCCTTGATTAATTTCTGCAATCCCACATCCCTGACCCATTTAAGATTCAAGCAATTTACATTTCTTGTCATTTAAGTTTCTGCAATTTACAATGTTTGTTCTTTAAGCTTCCTGCCTATTTACATTCTGCACTTTAAGTTCATTGCTATTTACATTTTGCTGCCACAATTCTCACTTAAATGTTAGCTTGACTAAACTAATCACCCACTAAAGTTGCTTGATCCATCAATCCCTGTGGGATCGACCTCACTCTTGTGAGTTATTATTACTTGATGCGACC
>NC_029776.3:78196868-78203328 GCF_000817695.3 Arachis duranensis | reverse complement strand
CTGCCCTGCCCTCCGCGAGGGCAGGGCAGCATCCTGTGCACCAAGGCACCATTCTGGCGCACCATGGCATGATTCTGGCAGCATCAGCACGCACCGTGGCACATCTCTGGCGCACCAATTTTTCCTGCCCTGCCCTCCGCGAGGGCAGGGCAGCGTTCTGCGCACCAAGCCATACCAAGCAAGCACCAACACGCACCAAATCCTGCCCTGCCCTCCACAAGGGCAGGGCAGCCTCCTGGGAGCTATTATTTTTGGGCCGAAAATTCAATTAAAATTCCAATTCAATTCATTTCTTCACCAAATCAAAAGCCCATCCAAATCCCAAAATCCAAGAATAGAAAGTGTATAAATAGGAGCTAGTTTGATGTAATTAGGACCTTTTTTGCTTTGCTTTTGAATTTTGCACTTTCTTTGAGCTTTGAATTTTATTTTTGCACTTTGGAACTTCTCTTGGTGTCTTCACTGAGATTTCAGAGAATTGGGGAGGAGAATTGATCTCTCTTCTTCCTCGTTCTTGCTTGATTCTTTTTAATTTCCTTGTTTTGAGTTTTGGTTGTTAAGAATTGAGGAAATTCTGTCTCAATCTCCACTCAATAGCTCTTTAGTTTCTTTTCTGCATAATTGAACTCACTTACATTTTCTTTGCTGCTTCTTCTTCAATTTCTTGTCACTTGCTTTGAGAACTTGGATCTAGGAAGGTAATTGAGATACAGGCTCTGCTACCTAGTCTCTGGAATCCTGAGATCCCAATTTACTTTTGGTTCTTCTGTGAACCTTTGCTGCACTTTAATTTCAATTTCTGTTCGAACTTTAGTTTATTCCAATTCATCTTCTACTTTATTAATTGTTGCAATCTACTTTCTCTTGCTGGAATTCTGAATTCCCAACCCTTAATTCCCCTTTTATATTCAAGCAATTTATATTTCTTGCCATTTAAGTTACTGCAATTTACATTTCTTGCACTTTAAGTTTCAGTCATTTACTTTCTTGTTCTTTAAGATTCAGCAAGTTTACTTTTCTGTTCTTTAATTCACTGCAATTTCCCCTTCTCCCTTTACATTCCAAGCAATTTATATTCTGTTAAATACAACCCACTCAACCAAAACTTGATTCGCTTGACTAAATCAACCACTAAACTAAAATTGCTCAATCCTTCAATCCCTGTGGGATCGACCTCACTCATGTGAGTTATTATTACTTGATGCAACCCGGTACACTTGCCGGTGAGTTTTGTGTTGGATCGCTTTCCACACATCAAGTTTTTGGCGCCGTTGCCGGGGATTGAAATAGATTGACAATGATTAAGTGAAGTGGAGGTCTAGATCAAGCACTTTTTCTTTTCTGTTTTTCTAATTTCGACTAACACACTAACTGTTTGAATTTTTGCTTAAACTAACTAAAACTTCATTCTAGCTATAGATTGAAGTTTCATTGATTTTCTGGATCTGTGTGTTTATTATTGTGTGTTTGTATGTCAGGTACAGGAAGATCTTCCCCTATCCTCTCTGAAATTGACCAAAGAACTCTTCGGAGAATAAGAAGAGCTGAAAGAGGAAAGAACGTTATTGGAGAGGAAGAATCTGAGGAGGAACTCCAAGAAATGGAAGGAGATCTCAATCAACCAGGAGAAGGAGCCAACAATAACCAACAACAACGAAGTGTCCTGGCTTCATACACATTTGCAAATGCTAGACACTGTGGAAGTAGCATCCTCCCTCCCAACGTCAATGCAAACAATTTTGAACTAAAGCCACAACTCATCACTTTGGTTCAAAACAACTGCTCTTTTGGAGGAGGGCCATTGGAGGACCCAAATCAACACTTATCTACCTTCTTGAGGATCTGTGATACTGTGAAAACAAATGGTGTACCTTCTGATAGCTACAAGTTGTTGCTCTTTCCATTTTCTCTCAGAGATAAAGCCACTCAATGGCTAGAGACCTTTCCAAAGGAAAGCATCAACACTTGGGATGACTTGGTAAGCAAGTTCCTTGCCAAATTTTTCCCCCTCAAAGAATCCTAAGATTGAAGACAGAGGTGTAGACATTCACTCAAATGGAGGCTGAAAACTTATATGAAGCATGGGAAAGATATAAGGCACTATTGAGGAAATGTCCACCAGAGATATTCACTGAGTGGGATAAGCTGCAGAACTTCTATGAGGGACTCACTCTGAAGGCTCAAGAGGCACTTGATCAGCTCAGGAAGCACTTGATCATTCAGCTGGAGGCTCTTTGCAACTCATGAAAACTACAGAGGAAGCTCAAAACCTCATTGATATGGTGGCCAATAACCAATATTTCTTTGCTCATCAAAGACAACGCCAACCATCACAAAGAAGAGGAGTAATGGAGTTGGAAGGAGTGGATTCAATTCTAGCTCATAACAAGATAATGCAGCAGCAGATTCAACAACAGTTTGAGCAAATGGCCAAAAGAATTGATGGCTTGCAAGTTGCATCAGTGAGTGCCACAAGCCAACTCCAACTACTTGGGTGCAAAGTGAAGAAACTCAAGAGAAGCAACAACAAGAGCAAGTCCAATACATGCACAACCAAAATCCTGGAACAAATGAAGTCTATGGTGACACTTATAATCCATCTTGGAAGAACCATCCCAACCTCAGATAGGGAGACAACCATAATCAAAACCAACAACCATGTCAAAGAAACTCAAGTCAGAACAATTGGAAAAGCACAAACCACAACCCCCAGCCAAACACTAACCAAAATACATACAGAAAACCACAAAATAATTACCCCAACTCTAATCATTATCCACCCAATAACCACCCAACAAATCAAAACACCTATCATCATCCATCAACACCCCAAAACCAACCAATCTCACAAGAATCCCAGAGGATCACTAATCTAGAGCTGCTCATGGAAAAGATGATGAAGAACCAAGAAGCTTCCATGAAGAACTTAGAAAGGCAAATTGGGCAAATTTCCAAGCAGATTTCTGTTGAGAAGCCATCAAGTTCACTACCTAATGACACCATTCCCAACCCAAAGGAAGAATGCAAGGTCGTGCAACTAAGAAGTGGAAAAGTGTTATTAGATGGTAACCAAGGAGCAACCAAGGACAATGACAATGAGCTAACAAAGAATGATGAAGCCATCAACAAGGACATGTTAAGCAAGAATGTCCCAGAAAAACTCACAGAGGAAGACAACAAACCACAGAATTTGAAGAAAGGGAAGCAAATCTTGGAAGAACCAATTCCAAGACAACATCCGGTGGAGAAGAGCTCAACACCACCACTACCATATCCACAAAGATTCCACAAAGAGACAAAGGATCAGCATTTTCACAAATTTCTTGAGACTTTCAAGAAGCTGGAAATCAACATACCTTTGGCCGAGGCTTTGGAGCAAATGCCTTTGTATGCCAAGTTCTTGAAAGAGCTCATCAACAAGAAGAGAAGTTGGAGTGAAAAGGAGACTGTAATGCTTAGTGAAGAATGCAGTGCTCTCATTAAAAAGGGACTCCCTCCCAAGCTTGAAGATCCTGGAGGTTTCTTCCTACCCTGCACTATTGGAAACCTATTCATCAACAAGGGGATGTGTGATTTAGGAGCAAGCATAAACCTAATCCCATATTCTTTAGTGAAAAGGCTTGGCATAGAGGAGGTGAAACCAATACAGATGTCCTTGGAGTTGGTGGACCAATCAGTGGTATATCCTAAAGGGCTGATTGAGAACCTTTTAGTTAAGGTTGACAAGTTCATCTATCCTGCAGATTTTGTTGTCCTGGATTCTTCAGAAAATGGAAATGACTCCATAATACTTGGTCGACCATTTTTGGCCACTGCTAGAGCCATTGTGGATATAGAGCAGGGAGAGTTAACCCTCAGGATGCATGAGGAGAGCATCATCTTGAAAGTCTTTCCAGAATTGCAAATGAATGAAGAAACAAGCAGAACAAGTGGTGACTTCCTTCCAAAGCAAGCAACCAACAAAATAATAGAACAGAAGAGTGAGCTTGTGCAAGAAGAAAAAGGAATTCAAAAGGAAGCAGGGGTGATAAATAAGAAGGAAGGTATCACAACTCAAGTCACTGTCAAGAAAGAAAGATCAACAAGAAAGAAAAAGATGAAGAGCAAGAACAAGGCTCACAAAGGGTGGAAGAACAAGAAAATTCCAACTGAGGGATTTTCCAAAGGTGACAAAGTACAATTAGTATATCAACAACTAGGAACAGAAGATTATTACACTGTCAACCAAATACTTTCTCTTAAGCATATGGAAATTGAGCATCAAAGCACACAGAGAAAGCTGACAGTGAGAGGTGACAAGTTGAGACATCACCAACATCAACCACCCTAAAGGGAGTTCAATGTCAAGCTAGTGACAATAAAAGAGCGCTTCATGGGAGGCAACCCATGATTTAAGATTTCTGTCCTCTCTTTCATTTAATAAGCTATGATTCCTCTGAATATGATTTTGAACTTTCATGCCTGATAAATGCATACATTGTTTTGAAGCACATGTCAAACTTCTAAGTTTGGTGTACCTTAAGGCACACCCAAGTTCATTTTTTCAAAAAAAGGGATTATTCTTAGAACATATGCATAATTCTTTTGATGAAGCATGTGACCAAACACTATGTTTGGTGTCTGCATGTGTAACAATGTTCAGAAGATCATTTCCCAATCATGGACTCAAAACCATACAAAAAGGGATCATACATCAAAATTTTTTTTTTAAAATGCATCAATTGTGAAGAACGGTTTGCAGTGTTAAGCCGTCCCCTCAATAAAAGATAAGTTTGGTGTTCACCAAATTTTAGCATTTTTATTTAGGGACACAATTGATCACAAAAAAATTCAAATAACTATTAAACAAACCAAAACAATTTTTTTTATTATTGCAAATAAATTGCCAACGACTATATTAATGTTCTAAGGCTAGCTATTTTGGTTCAGGTAGGAGAAAAATATTAAGACAAAAGCTAGGAGGGGCCACGGCTAGGAGAAGCTATGTGAGGATGGTCACATGTGCCTAGAAGAATGCGCTCATGGGGAAGCAGAATTTGTATGCATGCATGCATCATTGAACGCCTAAATGCATGCAGCCAATGGGAGGAGGATCCTTGTCAAGCCTCAACAATGCATGCAGACCGTCCATTCCATGAATCCTTTAGAGGAACAACTCAATCTCAACCCTTCATGAGCACTAACGAGTTCCTTCTTCATTCATTGTGGTTTTGTTGAAAAGCTTGAAGAATTTTCCTATTAAATAGCCGTAGCACTAAACGGTACACACACTCATTCAAGCTACTTTCATATGAAAACCATAATCCCCTCTACCCCCAAAACCAACATAATTCCCTTATCTCACACAACAGAACCGAGAAGCATCCCAAACACAACACATACTTCTTCTATTCTCACTTTTCCCTTCTTCTCACCTCAAATCCAATGGCCTCCTCAAGTTCAAAAAGAAGGCCGAGAAAGGAACCTATGGTAGCCGAACCTCCATCCTTTGATGCAACCAAATTTAGATCCCAATTCCATGAAGGGAGATATCATAGGTTCATGGAGGCAAAGAATGTCATCTATGAGAAAAGCCTTGAGTTGAGGGAAGGAGAATATCCCATTATGAGGTAAATTACTAGAGAAAGAAGGTGGGAACTCTTGTTGACATCAGTGCAGTCATGATCAGGGAGTTCTATGCAAATGCTGTAAAAGAAAACAAAGATAGTCCCCCCTACACAAGTTATGTCAGATAAGTTATGTCAGAGGAGTGGAAGTGAGCTTCAGTCCAGCAGCCATCACTAGGGCTCTAAAGTTGAGAACCATAACTTATGCAGAGCCTAGTTATGAAACTAGGTTGCAAATGGAAAACAATCCTGATGAGATCTTGCAAGGGTTATGTGTGGAAAATACAGATTGGGAAAGAGATTCAAAGGGAGTACCAAGTCACTTGAGAAGGATAAATCTTACTCCTGTAGCCAAAGGATGGTATGAAATAGTGAGGAGATCTATTCTTCCTACTGGAAACGCCTCTTGGGTCACAATCAAACGGGCACTCTTGACGTATTGCATCTTACATGGAGGTGAAATCAACCTCGCACAACTCATAGCTGACAGTATTCAAGATATGGCCAACAGTACAAGTAAATCAAGTAGCCTTGGACATCCAAGTACCATCCTCAGACTATGTGAGAAAGCTAAAGTAATCTTTGAAGATGAGGATACAGAAAAAGTGAAAAAGGGAAAAGGAATCACCAAGAAGAGTATGGAGGGAATGAATGAAGAAGAAGATCAAGAAGGGGTGGTAGCTCCTAGACAAAGGAGATCACAAAGAGAGGAAGGACGAAATCAAGCTCATGATGCCATAGACATGAGCCAGTTACAAAGATCAATTGAAGAACTATCTCAGCAACTCATGCAGGCTCAACAAGGTCAAAATCAGGGAGGCCAAGAGAAATATCTAGAGCCCCATCCAGAATTT
>NC_029776.3:78185532-78194314 GCF_000817695.3 Arachis duranensis | reverse complement strand
GATCTGGGAAGGCAAATAGAGATCTAGGCTCTGCTACCTAGTCTCTTGAGACCTGAGACCCCAATTTACTTTTGGTTCTTCTGTGAACCCTGCTGCACTTTAATTTCATTTTCTGTTTGAATTTCAGTTTATTCCAATTCATCTTCTACTTTATTAATTGTTGCAATCTACTTTCTCTTGCTGGAATTCTGAATTCCCAACCCTTAATTCCCCTTTTATATTCAAGCAATTTATATTTCTTGCCATTTAAGTTACTGCAATTTACATTTCTTGCACTTTAAGTTTCAGTCATTTACTTTCTTGTCCTTTACGATTCAGCAAGTTTACTTTCCTGCTCTTTAATTTATTGCAATTTCCCCTTCTCCCTTTACATTCCAAGCAATTTATATTCTGTTAAATACAACCCACTCAACCAAAACTTGATTCGCTTGACTAAATCAACCACTAAACTAAAATTGCTCAATCCTTCAATCCCTGTGGGATCGACCTCACTCATGTGAGTTATTATTACTTGATGCGACCCGGTACACTTGCCGGTGAGTTTTGTGTTGGATCGCTTTCCACACATCACTAACCATACCCACTCCCTATAATTACCCCTCTTCATAACCCTCCATACACACACCTCTCATACACTCATAAGCCCCACTGGCTGAGTCCTCTCTCTCCCTCTATCCCCTTTTATTTCCTTCTTCTTCTACTCCATTCTTCTCTTTCCTTTATTTTTTCTAGAGAACGAGCAAAGTTTTAAGTTTGGTGTTGGAAAAGCATAGCTTCTTTTCTTTCTATTACCATTCATGGCACCCAAGGTTGGAGAACCCTCTAGAAAGAGGAAAGGAAAGGCAGTAGCCAACCCTTCTGAATCTTGGGAGATGGAGAGATTCATCACCAAAGCCCACCAAGTCCACCTCTATAAATATAAAGTAGTTGCAGAAAAGAAAGTGATCCCTGAAGTCCCTTTCAAGCTCAAGAAGAATGAGTATCTGAAAATTCGAAGAGAGATCTGGAAAAAAGGTTAGGAAGTCCTAACCAATCCCAATCAAGATGTTAGGATTCTAATGGTGCAAGAGTTCTATGCTAATGCATGGGTTACTAAAAACCATGACACTAGTGTGAATCCAAATCCAAGGAATTGGAGCATCATGGTCCTAGGAAGAATCTTAGATTTCAGCCCGGAAAGTGTGAGGTTTGCATTCAACTTGCCTCTAATGCAAGAAGATCCTCATCCTTACACTAGGAGAGTCAACTTTGATCAAAGATTGGATCAAATGCTCTCAGATATCTATATGGAAGGAGCACAGCGAAAAAAGGGATTCCCAAGGCAAGCCCATTCAACTAAGAAGGGTTGACCTTAAGCCCATTGCTAAAGGATGGTTGAAGTTCATCCAAAGATCCATCATCCCCACAAGCAATCGGTCAGAAGTGACTGTTGACAAAGCCATCATGATCTATTGCATCATGATTGGAAGTAAGATGGAAGTACATGAGGTGATTCCTCAAGAATTGTACAATATAGCTGAAAAGCCTTCCACCAATGCAAGGTTGGCATTCCCACACCTCATCTGTCATCTATGCAATTTAGATGGAATTGTCATAAATGGAGACATCTCCATTGGGGAGGATAAGCCCATCACTAAGAAGAGGATGGAGCAAACTAGAGAGCATGCACAAGAGCTTGTGTAGCCGCCTCAGCATGAGATCCCTGAGATACCTCAAGGGATGTATTTTCCTCCACAAAGCTACTGGGATCAATGGCAAACTTCTCTTGGAGAACTAAGCACTAACATGGAGCAATTGAGGGTGGAGCATCAAGAGCACTCCATCACCCTCAATGAAATAAGAGAATATCAAAAGGCGTGATGTTGAAGAGATCAAGCATCACATTAGATCCTCAAGGAGAAGCACTACCTGCCACCATTAAAGGTGGATTTGTTCTTTTTTACTTCCTTTCCCTTTTATTATTTTCTATTTTTTGTCTGTTTATTTTTCTGTTCTCTTGTTCTAGTTGCATGATCATTTGCATTGATGTCTTAAAGTTGTAAAATGTTCCATATATCTCTCACCTTGCTTAAAAGAAAATTTTATTTGAAAAGAATTGAGAGATACATGAATTTCATGTTTAAAATAAAAATAGTTTAATTATGTTAATGTGGTGGCATTGCTTTTGTTTTCTGAATGTATGAATGAACAGTGCATATTTGAAGTTGAAAATTATGAATGTTGGCTCTTGAAAGAATGAAGATGAAAGTGAAATATTATTCGTAATCTGACAAATCTCAAAAATTGATTCTTGAAGCAAGAAAAAGCAGCAAAAAGAAAAATAAAAAGCATGTTGCAAAAAAAATAATATAAGCATGTGAAAAGAAAGAAAAATGGCAAAAAAATAATATAAAGTAGAAAAATCCATTACTGCCAAAAAATGCAGGAAAAGGAAGGCATATTGAAAAAGCCAATAACCCTTTAAACCAAAAGGCAAGAGTAAAAGGATCCAAGACTTTGAGCATTAATGGATATGAGGTCTCAAAGGAATAAAATCCTGGCCTAAGCGACTAAACTAAGCTATCCCTAACTGTTTCGAGGGTTACCTGAAACTGAAGGTCGATCTTGGATGAGATCTGTTATTGTGGCTGGAGCTGTCGTGTCCGACTTGTTGGACTTGGCGGTGCTGCTGATCCTTCGTCACTGGAGGGTGGTGGTACCTGCAAGAGACTCCGATGCTTAAGTTAGCACGTGCTTTTAGGCAGGATTTTATGTAGAATCAAAGTATGAGTTATACCTGGGTGTCCCAGTGTATTTATAGTAGTGTGGAGTGACCTTCCTTTGAGATAAGATAGTTATCTTATCTTATCTTTTTAGGGGAATTGCCTTATCTTTCTTGGCTTTGCCGCCTTTAGAATGGGTTGTGTTCCTTCGTTTGGGCTTGCTTGGGCCTCTATGGTGATTTGGCCGAACTCTTTGAGAAGAGGTCGGTGGCGATCCAACCTGAAGAGGTCGGTCGCTTGTGTCTTTGGTCAGCCCGGGTCGCACAGCTCAACCTAGGGTATGAACACTAACCATCTGCTTTTGGCATGAAGGTGTCAAGTGAAAAGCTTGAGATTGAGCGGTTAAAGTCGTGGTCCAAAGCAAAAAGAGTGTGCTTAAGAACCCTGGATACTTCTATCTGGGGATTCTAGCAAAGCTGAATCAAAATTTGAAAAGGTTCACCCAGTTAAAGTGTCTGTGGCATTTATGTATCCGGTGGTAATATTGGAAAATAAAGTGCTTAGGGTCACGGCCAAGACTCTAAAACCTGTGTTCAAGAATAAAAAAGAACTTAACTAGGAGAGTCAATAATATCATCTAGATTCTAAGTTCCTGATGCCAACCATTCTAAGTTTCAATGGATAGTGAGAAGCCAAAATTATTCAGAAGCAAAAAGCTACTATGTCCCGCTCATCTAATTGTAACTAAGCTACATTGAAGACTTAGAGATTTATTGTATCTTAATTTTCTTTTCTATCCTACTATGTTTTTGGTTGCTTGGGGACAAGCAACAATTTAAGTTTGGTGTTGTGATGAGTAGATATTTTATACATTTTTTGGCATCATTTTCATATAGTTTTTAGTATATTTTGTTTAGTTTTTATTAATTTTTTATAGGTTTTAGTGTAAATTCACATTTTTGGATTGTACTTTGAGTTTGTGTATTTTTGGACAATTTCATGTATTTTTTGGCTGAAATTGAAGTTTGTGCATTTTTGTACCATTTCAGGTATTTTTTAGCTGAAATTGAGGAGCTGGAGCAAAAGTCTAATTCAGAGACAGAGAAAGCACTACAGATGCTGTCCAGATCTGACCTCCTTGCATTTGGAAGAGCTTTTCTAGAGTTACAGAAGTCCAAATGAAGGTTCTCAATGGCTATAGAAAGTTGACTTCCAGAGCTTTCCAACAATGTATAATAGTCTATACTTTGCTTCGGATTAGATGGCCTAAAACTGGCGTCTAATGCCAGCTTCCTGCCCCCTTCCAGGCGTCCAGTGCCAAAAGAGTAGAGACCAACGTCCAAACGCCCAGAGAGGACCCCCTTGCCAGTGTTTCACGCCCTAGAGACCTCATAGCACGTGGATCTCATCAAAGCTCAGACCAAACACTCACCAAGTGGGCCTCAAAAGTGGACTTTAACACTAAATAGACTATTTTACCCTTACTAGTCATCTATTTAGTATTTAAAGTGTATTTTTCATTCCCCAAGCAGAAGCTGCATACTTTAGACATTATTTTCGAGTTCTACATTGTATTTTCCTTTTAGTATGAGTTTCTAAACCTCCTAGGTTGAGGAGAGGAGCCTTGCTGAGTCCTATGAACTAATAAAAGTATTACTATTTCTTCTTCGATCTGTGTTTGATTTCTTCTAAGATGTATATTCGTTCTTCAACATGGTGAATAAGATGATCAGTAACAATAAGATCTATTCATCATACTAAGACAAACGTGCCTGACAAACACCCGCGTCTACTTGGGTTCTTGTGAATACGTGACTGGAAAGAGCGAGCCAACAACTATGTTTATACATCTCTCAGACGGCTAATCCATGACTTTATTGGAGACTTCTCAACACACAAGTTCAGCCAATTTTTGGGGAGATTAGGGTCTCTGTGGTATAGGCTAGAACCAAAAGAAGCAGCATTCTCTGATCCAGAAGATTCGACCTTGTCTGTGGCGTTTTGAGTATGATTGTCAAGAGAATAAACTGCTAGAGCTTTACCCTTTGTTAGATTGGATGACCACGGCCAATGACGTTCAATCTGGAGCAGAGGAGATCAATGACCCCGGCTTATGGCATTAATCTCATACAACCTGCCATTGAAGAAATCACTCACAAGCAAAGAAGACAGTAATACCAGAGTTAATTCAAAAAGACAAAGCAACTCTAATACTCAACTATATTCCTATTACTGATTACCCTTTTTCTTTATTTACATGCCAACTTAGTTTAGATCTCATAAATATTTATCTATTAACTTCTGATTTGCTTGACTAAGACCTGCAACATAACCATACCTTGCTTCAAACCACAATCCTCACAGGATCGACCCTGAGTTGCTCAGGTATTACTTGGACGACCAAGTGCACTTATTGGTACAGTTGTACGAAAGTGTGGGGATTCGTGCACCAATTGGTATTTGTGAGATTAGTGTGTTGATTTTGGATTGTTGGGTGAAATACTTAGAGGTGAATACTTGTTTGAACAATTTGTTTAATTAGGATTGAATTGATTGAAATCTAATGATTTAGAGCAGAAGGGGCTTGTAATTAACATTGGTATAGTTGGATTTGAATGGGAATGAAAGTTTATAAAAATCGAGCACTTGTGTAGAAATTGGAGGATGAAAAATTGTTAGGCAGCAGATATTATGGGTTTTGAACAATTAGGTAATGTGAGTATGGATATCAAGGATTTTTAAGAGGATGTGATTGAGTCTCACGATGAGCGTAAGAATTATTTCTGTCAGGTTGAGAAAGCTTAGAAGTGGGCCTAGGTTTTGTGATTTGATCGATGAATATGACATGGATTCATGATTGGATTCTTGGTGGTTAATAATCAGAGTGACGCAGCGGAAGCAGTAACACAGGATGGTTACGTATAGGAGGTGTAAAGTTGACTAAGTTATCTTAAGCTTGAAATACTCGAAGGGTTTAGTGGGTTAATGCAAGTAATAATTCTCAGATAATTGAATTTGATTGTGGCTGTGAACTTTGACTAATTCTGGAGTGGATACAGAAATGATTGTGGGTGTGTAATTATATTTAGGTGATAAGTGAGTACTAATTGTCATGTTTGAGAGATAAGTATTACGATTTGATCATGATGACCTTGGATTTAGATTGAAATGTATAATGGTTGGATTTAAGGACGACTTTGGTAAATATTAAATTGAAATGCTGATGTTGTACTAAGATTAGTTTTAGGGAAACCATAAAGGGCGATAAACCCAAATTTATAAGGGAGGTTCTACCAGAATTCTGAAAGAACTTGAAGAGTTTAGAAATCTTAAATTATAATAACAATCGGTAGTTTTAGCCCAGAAAGTTTTATGAAGGGTGAGATGAACATAACATTTGGTTAGTTATTAAGACAAACATATAAGAAGCTAAGTGTATAACGGATAAAAATAGCTTAAGCTGGAATCAGGAATAAGGTGTTAGAATTGATTTTGAAGAATCGTAAAAAAATGGTAAGAGGTTGGTTGAATATGAGAGAGCTTATATGAAGATTTGATTGCGAATTTTCAAGGACAAAAATTTCTGTTAGGAGGGTAGGATGTAAAACCCGATTGATGTGTTAGGATTTGCACCAGTTCATAAATTAGATAAAAATAATTCCGTTGTGAGTATAATCCAAACCGGCAATTAAATCCCAATCATCAAAGTTTAATTTCGAATCAAATATAAATCAAGAGTCATACAACCTCGGGTCGTTCTCCCTTGGAATGCAATTGAAGTGTTACACTTTCAATTGTGAGGACAAAGGGGTTTTGAAATCAAAGAATGAAAGATTAAAAGAACTAGGCAATAAAAGAACTAAGGAATGATCAAAATTGATATTGAAGTAAGTAAAAAGAAAGTAAGATCAAAACTAGTGAAAATGACATAAATGCGTAAAAAGCCTTGACTTGGGACATGAGAATCCAAGGAATCCTATCATTTCCATAACCACAACTATGGTAATTATCATGAGTTAGTCTCGCTTAGTTAACCCCAAATGATGCTGATATGGGTGGTGATGATACTGATATATAATTATGGCTCAGGAGGACTCTGCGGTGGCCTCAGATGCCGGCTCCTCAATTACCTAGTTAGCTAGTTCTGCTGCCATCTGTAGTGTCTGCTCGGCTCCAGCTGCCGGCTCCTTAACTCTCTAATCTACTGCCTCCTCAACCGTGGGTGATGTGTGGAAAACGATCCAACACAAAACTCACCGGCAAGTGTACCCGGTCGCATCAAGTAATAATAACTCACATGAGTGAGGTCGATCCCACAGGGATTGAAGGATTGAGCAATTTTAGTTTAGTGGTTGATTTAGTCAAGCGAATCAAGTTTTGGTTGAGTGATTTGTGTTTAACAAGAAGTAAATGACAGTAAATGTAAAGGGGGAGGGGAGAAGTGCAGTAAATTAAAGAACAGGAAAGTAAATTTGCAGAAACTTAAAGAACAAGAAAATAAATGACTGAAACTTAAAGTGCAAGAAACATAAACTACAGTAACTTAAATGGCAAGAAAGATAAATGGCTTGAATATAAAAGGGAATTGAGGAATGGGATTGCAGGATCTAAATAAAGAAGAAGTAAATTGACACAATTAACAGAACAGGAATTGAATTAGAAGCAATGAAAGCTTAAACAGAAATTAAAGTAAAGTGCAGCAAGGTTCACAGAAGAACCCAAGTGAATTTCGATCTCAGGACTCAAGGGCTTAGGTAGCAGAGCCTAAAACCCAATTTCCTTCCCAGATCTGAATTATCTAAGCAATTGACATAAAATTAAAGAAGAAGCAATAGAAGAACAGAAATAAAATTGAATTATGCAGAAAACAAATTGAAAAGAGTTTGAATGGGAATTGAGACAGAATTTCCTCAATTTCACACACCCAAAACTCAGAAACAGAAGAGTAGAATTGCCCAAGTAAGAATGAGGAAGGAGATCAGTCAATTCTCCCTTGATCCTCTTAGTGCTCGATCAAGTCTCTCAAGAAAGCTCAAAGAAAATGCAAATTCAAAGGCTAAGCCAAAAGTAAATCAAAAGGTAAAAGTTCAAAAGTAAGGTGAAAGTAGAATTCACAAGTAAAGGTAAAAATCAAAGTGGTAAAAAGTGTAAAAAGCCCCTAATTACATCAAACTAGCTTCTATTTATACACTTTCTATTCTTGGATTTTGGGATTTGGATGGGCTTTTGATTTGGTGAAGAAATGAATTCAAATGGATTTTTAATTTGAATTTTGGCCCATGTAAAAGTCACTCCCAGGAGGCTGCCCTGCCCTTGTGGAGGGCAGGGCAGAAAATTGGTGCATGGTGGTGCGTCCGTGGTGCGGCTGGTGCGGCCTTGTGCGAGTTTGGTGCGCCCTGATGCGTGGAACGCTGCCCTGCCCGTGCCAAGGGCAGGGCAGGAAAAGTTGGTGCGCCAGATTTGTCTTGGTGCTGCCAGAACGTGTCATGGTGCTGCCAGAATCCAAAGTTGGTGCGCCAGAATTGAGCTTGGTGCATAGGATGCTGCCCTGCCCTCGCAGAGGGCAGGGCAGAAAAAATTGGTGCTGCCAGGAGAGGATTGTGGTGCGCGCTGGTGCTGCCAGGAGAGGATTTGGTGCACCAGATTTGTGTGTGGTGCGCCAAGATCGTGCGCCAATCCAAATGCTGCCCTGCCCGCGCCAAGGGCAGGGCAGAGTTACCTCTTCCACGCCCCGTGTTCGAAACACGGCTTGGGCACAAATTCAATTAATTTCCTTGGCTTCTTGGCACGGCAATCAACCTTAGTTCTTGGCTTCCTCATGGTTCCTTGTTCGATCCTTGTAGCATGCATGGGTGACATTTTTCCCTTGAATTTCTTCCTTAGAGAACCCGATTCTGCCCTCCACAAGGGCAGGGCAAGGTTCTCTTCCTCTTGGTCCCAAGGCACATTTTGTGCTCTGCCCTTGTAGTGGGCAGGGCAGAGTTGCCTTCTCTTCTTGGTTCTCTTATGTTGCCCTCCTAGAGGGCAGTCTGCCCTTGTGGAGGGCAATGTTGCCTCCCCCTTAGCATGCGGCACGCTTC
>NC_029776.3:78180064-78183629 GCF_000817695.3 Arachis duranensis | reverse complement strand
CTTTATCCTCTGTACAATCTTCTTCTTGAGTGGGTTCATGTAGGGTTTTAAAAACATGGAATGCTAGGTGCTCATCATGCACTCTCAACAACAATTCCCCTTTTTCAACATCTATCAATGCTCTGCCTGTAGCCAGGAAAGGCCTCCCCAGAATGATGGGAGTGTTAGGGTCCTCCTCCATATCCAAGATGATAAAATCAGCTGGGAGAAGGAATTTCCCCACCTTTACCAGTACATTCTCTACAACTCCAAGTGCTTGCTGGATGGATTTGTCAGCCATTTGCAGGAGTATTCGAGTGGATTTCAGCTCACAAATTCGGAGTTTTCTCATTAGAGACAAAGGCATCAAGTTTATGCTTGCACCAAGGTCACAGAATGACTTCTCAATTTTTATGTCCCCTATGGTGCAAGGTGTACAGAATGACTTCTCAATTGTTATGTTTCCTATGGTGCAAGGTATGTAAAAACTCCCAGGATCATCTTTCTTCTCTGGCAACTCTCTTTGGAGGATAGCACTACATTCCTTTGTCATCTCAACAATCTGTCCTTCCTTCAGGGATCTTTTCTTTGTCAGCACTTCCTTCATGAATTTGGCATATAGTGGCATCTGTTCAAGTGCTTCCAAGAAAGGAATATTGATGCTAAGTGTCTTGAATATGTCTAGGAATTTTGAGTATTGCTTATCCTCATTTTCTTTTTTAAACCTTTGAGGATATGGAAGTTTGGGGACACAAGGATTCACTCCTTCCCGCTTCTCTTGTAGTTGTGATTCAAGGGTGTTCTTGTATCCCTTAGAAATTTTTGCATTTTTGGTTTCTAGATCCTCTTTACTTTTCCCTTCTGTCTCTTCTTGTGGAACCTCTCTGTTATGTTTGTCCTGATTGATGGCTTCCTTCTTCATAGTCTTCTCACTTCCCACTGTAATTACTTTGCACTCCTCCCATTTTGTGGCTTTTCCTTTGTCCCTTGGGTGTTCTTCAGTGACATTGGGGAAGGCATTTGCTCTCTTCTCATCCATTTCTGAAATTTGCTTAGCCATTTGCCCCATGTGTCTCTCAAGGTTTCTGATTGAGGTTTCTTGGTTTTTGAATGCCAGGGTCTGATCTTTCCTTGCAGCTTCCTGATCTTGTCTTGCCATCTCTTGATTTTTCATGAGTTTCTCCATCATTTTCTCTAGACTTGAGATTCTTTGAGAGTCTGAATTTGGTTGTGGTTGTGTGAAATGAGATGGTTGTTGTTGGAAGTTGTTTGAATTAATTATGGGGGTACTTTGTGGGTGGGATGTAGATGTGGAAAAGTTATTCTGGTGGTTTTGTGAGTTGTTATGGGGTTGGTGGTATGTGTTTTGTGGATTTTTAAACTGGTTAGTATTATTGGATGAATGGCTTTGGTTGTTTGTGTTGCTACTGCTGCTATAGTTGAAGTCCCTTTGTCCTTGATTCTGATGCTCACCCACCTCACGTTAGAATGAGTTCTCCAAGATGGATTGTGTGTATCACCGTGGAAGTCATGTTGGCATGAACTTGAGGTGTTGTTCATGTTTTGTATCTGTTTAGGCCTTTATTGCTCATAGTTGAGTGTCCCAAGACCTCCTTCAGATCAATTCCATCCATGTGAGATTTGAGATTGGCTTTGTGTATTCACTGCAGCAAGTTGCAGTCCATCAATTCTCTTAGCCATCATCTCCATTTGTTGCTGAATTTGTTGATGCATCTGTTTGTTTTCGGTCAGGATTGCGTTTACTCCTTCAAGTTCTATCACTCCCCTTTTTGGACTTGTGTCATGGTGCCTCTCAGATGAGTAAAAATATTGATTGTTGGCCACCATATCAATGAGATCTTGTGCTTCTTGGGCAGTTTTCATCATCTGAAGTGAACCTCCAGAGGAGTAATCTAATGCTTTTCTTGATTTCAGGGTCAATCCTTCATAAAAGTTTTGAAGTTTCACCCACTCACTGAACATCTCAGGTGGACATTTCCTTATCAGGGCCTTATATCGTTCCCATGCCTCATAGAGTGATTCTCCCTCCTTTTGTATGAAGGTTTGCACCTTTGTTTTTAGCTTGATGATCCTCTGAGGTGGGTAGAACTTGGCGAGGAATTTGCTCACCAAATCATCCCAATTGTTGATACTCTCCTTGGGAAAAGTTTCCAGCCATTGAGCAGCATTGTCCTTCAAAGAAAATGGGAATAGAAGTAACTTGTAGATGTCACGATGTACCCCAGTTGTCTTGACAGTTTCACAAATCCTCAAAAAAACAGACAAATGTTGGTTGGGGTCTTCAAGAGGGCCACCTCTATAAGCACAATTGTTCTGCACCAAAGTGATTAGTTGAGGCTTCAACTCAAAATCATTTGCATGAACATTTGGGGTGAGAATGCTGCTCCCATAATGTCTGGGATTGGGGATAGTGTAAGAGGCCAACACCCTTCTTACAGGTTGAGCATTGTTGCTCACTCCCTCTTCACGCACCTCAGCCTTGATGACTTGCAAAAATCATAAACAAGCCAAATGAAACCTGGACATTCTAATGCTAGGATGTGGTTAGAGGGTTAGGTGACACAATATGTCAAACAGTTAATGTGCTTAGTAAAAAAAAAGAAAATGCTTTATCTATATTATCACCCTACTTAATCATTGTCAATCTAAATCAATCCCCGGCAACGGTGCCAAAAACTTGATGAGGGAAAAATGATTCCACACAAACTCACCGGCAAGTGTACCGGGTCGTATCAAGTAGTAATAACTCACAATAGTGAGGTCGATCCCACATGGATTGATGGATTGAGCAATTTTAGTTAGGTGATGAATTTAGTTAAGTAAATATTTGGTGATTTGAGTGATTTTTATTAACAGAAGCTAAATTGCAAGAAAGTAAAAGTGCAGAAGGTAAATTGGACAGAAAAGTAAAGTGCAGAAGAGATAAATTTGCAGAAACTTGAAGTGCAAGAAAGTAAAAGAGCTGAAACTTAAATTGCAAGAAAAGTAAATTGCAGAAACTTAAAGTACAAGAAATGTAAAGTGCTGAATCTAAATTTAAATTGCTGAGAAATGTAAATTGCTTGAAGAATAAAAGGATTTGGGTGTTGGGATTCAGAATTTAACAAGGAAATGCAAATTAAAGTAAATCAGAGAGCTATGAGATAAAGAGATTAAGCTCAGTAGCCAAACAGAAATGGAAAAATTACTTGAAGAAACAAACAGAAAAGAAACTTAGATCAATTATGAAATTCTAAAAGAGAAATTGAAGATCGAAGGAGAGCAAGGAGATCAGAAAGCAGATCTAGATCTCAATTACTCCCTTGACCAATCAGAAAGAAATTGCAGAAGAAATGAAAATGTACAGCAAAGGAAATTCAGATCCAATTCCTTAATTCTCAGAACTATCTAAACGAAAAGCAAAGATGATTCTCAGATTAAGAAATTCAATGGAGTTCTTAAATCTGAATTCAAAAACCCAAAACAAAAAGTAGAAGTTGCAGAAGAAAGAAAATGAAAACAGAAAGCAAACTGGATCTAATCCCAATTCCCAAATTCAAAACAAATGAAAATTAAAAGTGAAAAA
>NC_029776.3:78176118-78177571 GCF_000817695.3 Arachis duranensis | reverse complement strand
AATTGAAGAAGAAGCAGTAAAGGGAATGTAAATGGGTTCAATTATGCAGAAGAGAAATTAAAGAGATTTTGAATGGAGATTGAGATAGAATTTCCTCAATTCTTCACACGCAAAACTCTAAACAAGGAAATTAAAAAGACCCAAGCAAGAATGAGGAAGAAGAGAGATCAATTCTCCTCCCCAATTCTCTGAAATCTCAGTGAAGACACCAAGAGAAGTTCCAAAGTGCAAAAATAAAATTCAAAGCTCAAAGAAAGTGCAAAGTTCAAAAGCAAAGCAAAAGGTAAGTGAAAAAAAGGTTCTTTAATTACATCAAACTAGCTCCTATTTATACACTTTCTATTCTTGGATTTTGGGATTTGGATGGGCTTTTGATTTGGTGAAGAAATGAATTAAATTGGCATTTTAATTGAATTTTTCGGCCCAAAATAATAGCTTCCAGGAGGCTGCCCTCCCTTGTGGAGGGCAGGGCAGGATTTGATGAGTGCGGCCTTGGTGCGAGCGTGGTGCACGAGTTGATGCTGCAGGATGCTGCCCTGCCCTCGCGGAGGGCAGGACAGAAATTTTTGGTGCACCAGAATTGTGCCACGGTGCGTGCTTGGTGCTGCCAGATGCAAGCTGTGATGCGCCAGAATTGAGTCTTGGTGCACAAGATGCTGCCCTGCCCTCGCGGAGGGCAGGGCAGAAAAATATGGTGCTGCCAGGATCATGTGTGGTGCGCGCTGGTGCTGCCAGGGTAGTGATTTGGTGCGCCAGATTCACTTCTTGGTGCGCCAGAGTTGTGCACCAACAAAATGCTGCCCTGCCCTCGCGGAGGGCAGGGCAGTGTTTCCAAAAGATGAAGTTCCAAGTTCGAAACTTGGTGGATGCACACGCTACTCCTTTTCCTTGGCTTTCTTGGCACCAAGGCCTAGTTTCTTGCTTCCTCATGGCCCTTAAAGATGCCTTTCGTTCCTGCCTCAATTGTACGCCAAATATGGATTGCTATATATCGTTGGAAAGCTCTGAATGTCAGCTTTCCAACGCAACTGGAAGCACATCAATCGGACGTCTGTAGCTCAAGTTATAGCCCTTTGAAGTAGGCATGGTCATGCTGTGAGCGCCCAGATTTTAACTTAGCCAAAATTTGCTTCATCCTCACTTTGCTTCATTATGATTCTGCCCTGCCCTTGGCAAGGGCAGGGCAGTGTGCGTGCTGGATGTTTTCGTCTTTGATTTTGTCATGGGCCACGCTTTTAAAAGCGTGGCCTAAGGCTCCAAAGTGTACCCCAACTTCAAAGTGTGTCCCAAAGCTCTTTTTTTCTCCTTTTTTTGTGCTTCTTTGCTTCTTTTTCTTCTTATTTCCTACAAGATTTATAAAATTAAAAGATCAAGAAAATATATCAATTAAGTATAAAAGCATTCAATATTTAAGCACAAATCATCAATTTCTTGTATGAAAAAGCATAGAAAA
>NC_029776.3:78172710-78175162 GCF_000817695.3 Arachis duranensis | reverse complement strand
AAACTTGGTGGAGGCGCACGCTGCTTCTTTTTCTTGGTTTTCTTGGCACCAAAGTCACGCCTAGATCCTTACTTCCTCACGGTGCCGTGTTCGATTCATGGAGAATGAAAGCAAGCTTGTTTTCTTTTTGTTTGAACGCTACTCCTTCCCTCCTTGTCCTTGGGTTCGAAACCCATAGGAAGCACTAGGAAGCAATTTCGTTTGAATTATTCTTGATTGGAGCCCGATATTGCTCTTGAGGAGGACAGGGCAGAATTTTTGTTCCCTTTGGTCCTTGGCATCAAATTGTGCTCTGCCCTTGTTGTGGGCAGGGCAGTGTTGCTTTTCAAAGCTTGTTTCATTATGTTGCCCTCCTGGAGGGCAGTGTGCCCTTGTGGAGGGCAATGTTTGCTTCCTCCTTCTATGCGCCACACTTCTTCTCTCTTGGGCCACGTTTTCTTAAGCCACGCTTTCTCTTTTCTTCTTTTCTTCACCTTTAAATAATCAAAACAACCACTCAAAGTATCACTAAATTCACAAGGCTTATAAATCAATTAAAAATCAATTAAATTTAGCTTAAACCTCATGAGTTAGCATCAACTAGTGTGATCTATTTTATCATTTTTACCCTGTATATTAACAAAAATCCACCTATGCTTGAGAATTTGTTTCATGCAGAGATTTTTCATGCTTTTGTTCCTTTATAAACAGAATTTGTATGAAAACTAAACTAAAATCTATTGAAAAAGCATAGAAAAACAGGCCATGATGCCTTGTCATCACAACACCAAACTTAAATCTTGCTTGTCCCCAAGCAAGCATCAAAATTAAGAGAAAATGAAATGAACAAGAAAAGAACACATATCCTTATTAGGCATATAGCAGAACTTGATTCATGGAGTTTTTATGCAGACAATGATAACTCAATTATTGTTGCTGTTACATAATATACATTTTTCTCAAAGGCTTACTAAACTTGCTGTTATAATGTCTATTCTTTCTTTGCTTCCTTGCTAACTTTTCTTTTTTTTTTTTCATGTTACTTAACAAGCTTATTATTCTTTTGGAGGCTTGGTGTCTAATGTTGCAGTAGTAGCCTTTGGCTTTATTTTTACTCAACATCTTTCCACCACAGACACATGACTCACTATTTCCTCCTAGGATCATTGATGCCCAGCATTTCTTTGGATAACTAAATGTTCGGTATCTAGGTTGCTCTTTATTGTGGACTTTCAATTGGCCATCCCAAATCAGTTGATCTAAGTGACCGGGTTTTGAAATACCCCTCAGAATTTACTTATCCAAGCATATCCTAGTACAAGAACACCACAGGCATGTGTCCTAGGGTCCAAGCTATTGGTGTCCAACCTTTATTCTTTGTTTTTCTTGCCACATCGTCTTTTTCTTCTTCCTTTTCTTTCTGTTTCATTGTTTTTTGTTCTCAAGGGCTTTTTTTTTCTTTATTGATAGGAACTTTTATAACAGCAACTCAAGGGCTTTTTCTTTATTGATAAGAACCTTTATAACAGCAAGCTAGCTCACACTTCAATGAAAATGATACTATGCAGCAATTATTTCATGAGTTGTGCATTAAATCAAACACATACACCACCATTAACTTCCATTCTACTCATGCAACATTGGATATTTACTTTCTAATTCAAACAATTCTCTTTTATTCAAGCATATGGGAAACAAAACAAAATTCAGCTAGGTGATGGATGACAAGCAAAATTCAGAATTAGCATTTCTCTAGCTATTTATTAAGTGACAAAGAAAAATAAAAAAAAATGCATAAAGTAAAAGAATTAAACAATAGAGGCATATCATGTTTCAGACATGCATCTCCTTATTAAGGGTATGAAGGAAGAAGTATGAAAGAACTTTGCCACCTTCTAATGATTGTGGCTGCTGCTTGATTCTCCCTTTTTCTTCTTTCTCTTCCCTAGCTTGGAGTAGTCTCGGACTTCTTCACCAGGGCATCTTCTATCCCAGACAGAATCTAAGAGCCCTTTGACAAGGTATTTTAGTTTGTTTATAACTTAGTTTCATGCATTTCATAGGTAATAAGTAAGCATTTGTATCCAATATCCTTGCATGCATACATGTAGCAAAGGTGTGATAAATTCTTGAGAGTAAGAGAGCATTTTATTCATAAATTGAGTCATTCAATCAAGTGGTTTGTGATGGTGTAGAAATTTGATTTCCACACAAACTAACCGGCAAGTGTACTAGGTCGCATCAAGTAGTAATAACTCACTTAGAGTGAGGTCGATCCCACAGGGATTGATGGATGAAGCAACTTTAGTGGGTGATTAGTTTAGTCAAGCTAACATTGAAGGGATATTGGATGAAATGTAGCCAACAGAATTGTAAATGACAGGAAATTTAAAGTTGCAGAAATTAAAATTACATAAAACTTAAAGTGCAAGAAAGTAAAATAGCTAAAACTTAAATTGCAAGAAATGTAAAT
>NC_029776.3:78162233-78168530 GCF_000817695.3 Arachis duranensis | reverse complement strand
CTTTTTGCTTGGCTTCAAATTCAGGGCATTGCTCAAATGGCTTGATCTGTGGATTGAGTGTTGGCAAATTGTGGGTCAAATACTCCAACCTTGCTTGTATGTTTTCATCACTCTCCATTCTTTGCACATATCTAATTTCTTCCATAGTGTGATGAATATTCTTCCATTGATACAGGTTGTGACTATATTCCCCTGCTTTAGCTTGACTAAAATATAGCTTATCATATGATTCTTTGAATTCTTTGTATTGCTCTTTTTGTCCTTCAAGAATCTGTGCTTGAAATTCTTGCTGCTGAGTCATCATTTGTTGTTGCCATCTCTCTTGCTTCTCCTCCATTTGATGCTGCCAAGCTTCTCGTTCCTCTTTATCCCTTAAATATTGCTCCCTAAAGTCTGGATGGGGCTCTAGATATTGCTCTTGGCGCCCTTGATTTTGCTCTTGTTGAGCTTGCATGAGTTGCTGAGATTACTCTTCAATTGTTTTTTGTAGCTGGCTCATGTCTATGGCACCATGAGCTTGATTTCGTCCTTCCTCTCTTTGTGATCTCCTTTGTCTGGGAGCTACCACCCCCTCTTGATCATCTTCTTCATTCATTCCTTCCATACTCTTCTTGGTGATTCCTTTCCCCTTTTTCACTTTTTCTGTGTCCTCATCTTCATAGATCACTCTAGCTCTGTTGCATAGCCTGAGGATGGTACTTGGATGTCCAAGACCACTTGATTTAATTGTGCTGTTAGCCATCTCTTGAATACTGTCGGCTATGAGTTGTACGAGGTTGACTTCTCCTCCATGTAGGATGCAGTATGTTAAGAGTGCTCGTTTGATTGTGACCCAAGAGGCATTTCCAGTAGGGAGGATAGACCTCCTTACTATCTCATACCATCCCTTGGCCACAGGAGTAAGATTTATTCTCCTCCAGTGGCTTGGAATTCCTTTTGAATCTCTTTCCCAGTCTGTATTTCCCACACATAACCCTTGCAAGATCTCATCAGGATTGTTTTCCATCTGCAATCTGGTCTCATAGCTAGGCTCTGCATAAGTTATGGTTCTCAACCTTAGGGCCCTAGTGATGGCTGCTGGACTAAAATCCACTTCAACTCCTCTGACATAACTTGTGTAAGGGGCATTATCTTTGTTCTCTTTTACAGCATTTGCATAGAACTCCCTGATCATGACTGCACTGATGTCAACGAGAGGAGCACATAAAAGTTCCCACCTTCTTTCTTTAGTGATTTGCCTCATGATGGGGTATTCCCCGTCCTTCAACTCAAGGCCCTTCTCATAGATAACATTCTTTGTCTTCATGAATCTATGATATCTTCCTTCATGGAACTGGGACCTAAATTTTCTTGTATCATATGATGGAGGCTCGGTCACCATTGGTTCCTTTCCCGGTCTTCTTTTGGAACTTGAGGAGGCCATTAGCTTTGGGGTGAAAAGGAAGGAGAAATGGGAGTAAAAAGAGAATGTGTTGTGTTTGGGATGATGCTCGGTCTTGTTGTGCAAGAGAAAAGAATTGTTGGCTTTAGTTTTGGGAGTAGAGGAGATTATGGTTTACAAGTGAAAGCAGTTTGAATGAATGCATAAGCCATTTTAGTGCTAACGGCTATTTATAGGCCGATTCTTTAAACTTTCCAATAAAACCATAATAAATGAGGAAGGAGTTCGTTGGTGCTCATGAAAGGTTGAGATTGAGTTGATCATACAGAAGGTTCATGGATTGAACGGTCTGCATGCCTTGTTGAGGCTTTGACGAGGATTCTCTTCTCATTGGTTGCATGCATTTAGGTATTCGATGATGCATGCATGCAAATTCTGCTTCCCAAGGATCGCATTTCTCTAGGCACATGTGACCACTCCTCACTTAGCTTGTCCTAGCCGTGGCCCCTCCTTGCATTTGTCGCAATCTCTTCCTCCTAAATAAACCAAAACAGCTAGCTTTAGAACATTAATATATACGTTGGCAAGTGATTTGCAATAAAGAGGAAAGTTGTTTTTGAATTGATATTTTATATTTCAAAAAAAAATAATGATGCATGATCCCTTTCTGTATGATTTTGATTCCATGAATAGAAATGATCTTCTGAACAGTGTTACGCATGCAGACACCAAACTTAGTGTTTGGTAATATGCTTCATCAAAAATGATTATGCATATGTTCTAAGGATAGCACTCCTTCTTTTGAAAAACAAATATTGGGTGTGCCTTAAGGCACACCAAACTTAGAAGTCTGACTTATGCTCTAAAACAATGTATGCATTTATCAAGTATGAAAGTTCAAAATCATGCTCAGGAAATCATAGCTTATTGGATAAAAGAAAAGACAGAAATCTTAAATCATGGTTTGCCTCCCATGAAGCGCTCTTTTATTGTCACTAGCTTGACATTGAACTCCCTTTAGGGCGGTTGATGCTGGTGGTGTCTCAATTTGTCCCCTCTCACTGTAAGCTTTCTCTGTGTGCCTTGATGCTCAATTTCAATGTGCTCAACAGAGAGTACTTGGTTGACAGTGTAATGATCTTCTGTTCCCAGCTGTTGATATACTAGTTGCACCTTGTCACCTTTGGAAAATCCTTCAGTTGGGATTTTCTTATTTTTTCACCCTTTGTAAGCCTTCTTCTTGTTCTTCATCTTTTTCTTTCTTGTTGATCTTTCTCCCTTGACAGTGACTTGAGTTGTGATACCTTCCTGTTTGTTAATCATCCCGGCTTCTTTTTGAATTCCTTTTCCTTCTTGCTCCTGCTCATTTTTCTGTTCTACTGCATTGTTGGTTGCTTGCTTTGGAAGAAAGTCACTACTTGTCTTGCTTGTTTCTTCATTACTTTGTGATTCTGGAAACACTTTCAAGGTGATGCTTTCCTCATGCATCTTGAGGGTTAGCTCTCCCTGCTCTATATCTACAATGGCTCTAGCAGTGGCCAAAAATGGTCGACCAAGTATTATGGAGTCATTCTCATTCTCTGTTGAATCTAAGATCACAAAGTCTGCAGGAAAGATGAACTTGTCAACCTTAACTAAAAGGTTCTCAATCAACCCTTTAGGATACACCACTGATTGGTCCACCAATTCCAAGGACATCTGTATTGGTTTCACTTCTCCTATGCCAAGTTTTTTCACTAAAGAAGATGGAATTAGATTTATACTTGCTCCTAAGTCACACATCCCCTTGTTGATAAATAGGCTTCCAATAGTGCAAGGCAGGAAGAAACCTCCAGGATCTTCAAGCTTGGGAGGGAGCCCTTTTCTGATTAATGCACTGCATTCTTCACTGGGCATTACCGTCTCCTTCTCATTCCAGTTCCTTTTCTTGTTAATGAGCTCCTTTAAGAACTTGGCATACAGAGGCATTTGCTCCAATGCCTCAGCTAAAGGTATGTTGATTTCCAGCTTCTTGAAAGTCTCTAGGAATTTAGAAAAGTGTTGGTCCTTAGTCTCTTTGTGGAATCTTTGGGGATAAGGCAGTGGAGGTGTCAAGCTTTTCTCCACTTGATGTTGTCTTGGATTTGGTTCTTCCATGATCTGCTTTCCCTTCTTCAGATTTTGTGGTCAATTTTCTTTTTCTTGAGGTTGAGTCTGAGGCTGATTGCTTGCTGTTGCATCTTTATCATTGGTTGTCTCTTTTTCAACTAGTTTCTTGTCACTTTCCTTGGGTTTCTTAGTGGCTTCTTCATCTTTCAGTAGGATTTTTTCACTCCTTAACTGTATTGCCTTGCACTCCTTGCATTCCTCTTTTGGATTAGGAATGGTGTCACTTGGTAGTGAGCTTGATGGTTTTTCAACAGAAATCTGCTTGGAGATTTGCCCAATCTGCCTTTCTAGGCTCTTCATGGAAGCTTCTTGGTTCTTTGTTGTCAATTCTTGGTTCTTCATCATCTTTTCCATGAGCATCTCTAGATTAGTGATCCTCTGAGAATCTTGTGAGATTGGTTGGTTTTGGGGTGTTGATGGATGATGGTAGGTGTTTTGGTTAGTTGGGTGGTTATTGGGTGGATAATGGTTAGAGTTGGGATAAGTATTTTGTGGTTTTCCGTATGTGTTTTGGTTAGTGTTTGGCTGGTTGTTGTTTGTGTTTTTCCAATTGTTTTGAGTTGAGTTCCTTTGCCATGGTTGCTGAATTTGATTGTGGTTGTCTCCCGAGTTCCTTTGCCATGGCTGCTGAATTTGATTGTGGTTGTCTCCCCATCTGAGGTTGGGATGGTTCTTCCAAGAGGGATTGTAAGTATCACCATAGACTTCATTTGTTCCAGGATTTTGGTTGTGCAGGTATTGGACTTGCTCTTGCTGTTGCTCCTCTTGAATTTCTTCATTTTGCCCCCAAGTAGTTGATGGTTGGCTTGTGGCACTCACTGATGCAACTTGAAGGCTGTCAATTCTCTTGGCCATCTGCTCAAACTATTGTTGAATTTGCTGCTGCATCATTTTGTTCTGAGCTAGGATTGAATCCACTCCTTCCAACTCCATTACTCCTCTCCTTTGTGATGGTGGGCGTTGCCTTTGGTGAGAAAAGAAATATTGGTTGTTAGCCACCATATCAATGAGGTTTTGAGCTTCCTCTGTAGTTTTCATGAGTTGTAATGAGCCTCCAGCTAAATGATCAAGTGCTTCTTGAGTGTAACGACCCAACTCCCAGTATGCCATGGTCATACAAGAAGCTAAGTGTTACCAACTTGTACTTCCTAATTATTTACCATTACATAACATATGAGCCTGTTCCTTGTTAGAACGTTGCCAATTTTACGAGTAACTTTTTTTTTTGTTGCGGACATTCAGGTAAAATAAACAAGCATATAATAAGAATAATAGAAAAGTGGCATAAAGAAACATAGAAACACAGCTAATAATATACATCATGTACACTATAACAAAACATGTAGCGTTTATACAAGATCAAGTCAGTTTACATCCTCGTCATCCTACGTAGCTAATATTTACACGACACTCCCAGGGCCTGGCCCATACAAAAAGCCGCTAAACTGTCACCCAGGCTAGCCTAACCACTATATAGCTCCTAGCTCTCGGGTGTACTAACACAAGTGAGAGACTATCTATCCGATAATGTTAGACTAGAGTGTCATCAAAAGAATGCCCCTTCCGCAGTCAAACTATATCTACTCGTGGCCGTTCGGAGAATCGCTGTGAGGCTCGTCCATCTCCTCATCCTGCTCTATCTCTATCTCAGGATCCTCCTCCTCCTCATCATCCGCAGCTACAACTATGTTGTCACTATGTACAAAATCCCACTCTGGTGGTATCACAGGTACGTAGTCACCAGCTAACTCGGGCTCATCAGGAACGATAGGCTCAGGTTCCACCTCATTCAAAGGTTGAGCTGGTATAGGGTGCTCGGGGTCATCAGGAAAAGGATGTACAGGTGCGTCAGGATGTAGCCAGGATAAGGGAAAGTCGTAAGGAGCATCAGGGTCAAAATGCGGGCTAGACAGAGGATGTTGAAAGGCTCGATCAGGTAACGCGTATCGTCTAATACGAGGCTCCAATTCCATGATGAAATAACTGTGATGTACCGGATCCTCGTAGACGTAAGGGTCCTCGAACTCATAGAAGATCACGCCCGTCTCCATCTGGGGGAGGAAGGGAGAGAGAAGGGGTAAGAACTGGGAAGTTCTTAGTAGGGTCGGGGTTATTAGTTACGTTCATTTATTTGGGGTCGATTAACAGACGAATGACATAATATAGCGAAGCAGTAAACAAAAGATAAGACAGAAAGAGAAAGTAGAGACAATATAAAGCAGAACACAAACAAAAGAATACATGAAAATAAAACATAGAAATAGCATACAAGCAGACAAACACAAAGAAATAGATCACACACAGAAAGGAATGCAACAGAGAATGATGCGCAGACAAGAATGATGCATGCCTATTCCTAGCCCAGGCCATGAGCTCATGTGTCGGTTAGCACCTGCATTCCCGACATTTATCCGGTCACGAGTTCACGATTTCCCGGATACGATTTTCCGTTCAAATAAATGCGCATATAATTATTAGCAGCTCTATTGAGACAGCCTCTGCTTTCTACTCGCAGGAAATATACTCTTGGGAACGGAAAATTACTCTTGGGTTGCCTCAGGGCAACAGATAAATAAACAAACATCTCTTGGGTTGCATTAAGCAACATATATATACATATAATATCTCTTGGGTTGCATTACGCAACATATATATATAATATCTCTTGGGTTGCATTAAGCAACATATATATATAATATCTCTTGGGTTGCATTAAGCAACATATATATATAATATCTCTTGGGTTGCATTAAGCAACATATATATAT
>NC_029776.3:78157060-78161449 GCF_000817695.3 Arachis duranensis | reverse complement strand
CAAGATTAATTTTACCAAACCCTACCTGGTTTTGCTGCTCCAAATTTGGTTATGTCCTTAGGTGGTCTTTAAGCACTTTTTCCTCCTAAATCACATCAGGAACAACTTTAAATACAAAAACCCTCAACTGACCAAATCTCTCTCAGCACGTTAGAATGGAATATCTCACCTTAAAATTGCTGGAAATTGACGTTTCTTGGCCCTCAAGTCAAGTTAAGCTTGATTCCTAAGGAAGAACATCAAGAAAATACATGTTTTGTATGGTTTTCCTTGAAAACCGAATTGAAGTGGGAGGGAGACAGCCATCTCACCTTATTTCCAGCCTTGATATGTTTTATGGTTATGTAGAGGAAGAAGATAGGATCATTTTGGTGAAATTGGAGTTTTGATTTGAGTTTTAGTTCAGTAGAAATCAAGCTTTGAAGATTTATAAACCAAGAAGTTTCTCTCTTTTTTCTCTTGATGATTTTTGGCCACAATGAGAAAATGAGGCAGTCTTGGGGGTTTTGGAGGGTGTAGGGTGAGTTGTGTTTGGTTGGCTTGGAGGTGGATTAAAATAATATTAAAATATCTCAGGTGTATAACTACTAAAACTAGGTGTATCGGAACACTTGCAAAAACATCTCTAAAAATTATTTTCTGAGCTACTAGCATAAATGACACTAGTAACATATTTATTATAAGAATAAGACATAAATAATGATGCCTTGGCATCGCCAAAGTCATCAGAGAGTGCTGGTGCTAAGCTGCACCAGTAAACTGTGAACCCGGTTAAACCGATTTTTTGTTTTTAACTAAAACTGACCAGGTAACCTTATAATATCATTCAAGAAGCTTCTAATACTCATATAATGATGATATTACCCTATTATCTCTCTTCTCTCATGAATCGAGTCCGGTTCGTCAAACTGAGACTATTTACGAAAAACCGGATCAAAACTCCTAACCGATATGGTTCAAAAACTATGTTCTTCGTAATTGCATTATCGAGCTTGCCTCATAAAAGGTTCTAGCTTAAAGATGACATAATGACAATTAGGATTGAGATACTTGATAATATATCAGAGCTTCTTACTGATCCTCCGGAGTTCTCCGTACTTTCAGAAAAGATCTTGCGTACTCGAAAACCGGGGTTGTTACATTCTACCCTCCTAAAAAAAATTTTGCCCTCAAAATTTCAATTACCTGAGAATAGATGCGGGTAATCAGCTTTCATCTTATCTTCGAGTTCCCAGGTGTGTTCTTCTTCTCCTCTTTGTCCCCAAGTTACTTTGACTAAACGAACAGTCTTGCCTCTCAGCTGCTTATCACTTCTTTCTACGATCTGAACTGGTGATGCTTGATATGTCAAATCATTTCGTAACTGTACTGTCTCTGGTTGTAAAACGTGACTCTTGTCAGGAATATATTTCTTAAGTTGCGAGACATGAAAAACATCATGAAGGTTTGATAAATAAGGAGGAAGGGCTATTTGATAAGCTACAAGACCGACTCTTTTAGGGCTACTTGATAAGCTACTAGACCGACTCTTTTAAGTATTTGGAAAGGTCCTATGTATCGAGGGTTAAGCTTTTTAGTCTTAAGGGCTCTACCTATTCCAGTAGTCGGGGTTACTTTAAGAAATACATGGTCTCCCTCACTAAACTCTAAGGGTCTACGTCTATTATCGGCATAGCTCTTTTGACGACTCTGTGCTGTCTGGATCTTCTGGCGAATCCCATTTATCTTCTCAGTAGTTTCTTGCACTAAGTCTGGACCCAAGACACTAGCTTCTCCATCATCATTCCAACACAATGGTGTCTGACATCTCCTTCCATAGAGAGCTTCATATGGTGCCATCCCGATACTTTGTTGGTAACTGTTGTTGTAGACGAACTCGACTAACGGCAAATATTTATCCCAACTACCTTGGTTATCCATCACACAAGATCTTAGCATGTCTTCCAATGTCTGGATTGTCCGCTCTGATTGTCCGTCTGTCTGAGGATGGTATGCTGTACTTATATGCAATTCTGTTCCTAAAGCTTTCTGGAAAGCTCCCCAAAATCTGGAAGTAAACCTTGGATCTCGGTCTGAAACAATTGATGAAGGTATTCCGTGCAATCGTACGATTTCTTGAATATATATCCGTGCCAGCCTTTCTAATGTATAATCAACTCGAATCGGAAGGAAGTGCGCTGATTTTGTCAACCTGTCCACAATTACCCAAATGGCATCGTGTCCTGTTGAAGTCCTTGGCAATCCCATAACAAAATCCATAGTGATCTGCTCCTATTTCCATTGTGGTATTTCCAAGGGTTGCAGGGTCCCTGACGGTTTCTGGTGTTCCACCTTCACCTTCTGGCAAGTTAAACATTTTGAGACATAATCAGCTACCTCTTTCTTCAAGCCCGGCCACCAGAACATTTGTTTCAAATCCTGATACATCTTTGTTACTCCAGGATGCATAGAAAATCTACTTTGATGAGCTTCTGCAAGAATCCTTTGCCGTAAATCTCCAGAGCTAGGCACACAAATTCTGTTCTTGTATCTCCAGAGACTGCTACGATCTAGTCTTATAACTTCTGGTTCCTCTACTTTCATCCGTCTCAGCATCGTCATCATTTCTGAGTCCTGTGCTTGTGCTTGCTGAATCCTAATCTTAAAATCTGGTGTTATATGCAACTGTGCCAAACAGACTCCATTTGATGTCTCAGTCATAGCCAACTTAAGGTCCTCAAATTCCGCAAGTAGCTTCTCTTCCTTTATCATCATCCAAGAAATACTCAAATTCTTCCTGCTCAAGGCGTCTGCCACCACGTTTGCTTTTCCTGGGTGATAACTTAACTTAAAATCATAATCCTTCAAGAATTCCATCCACTTTCGCTGTCACATATTAAGATCCTTCTGGTCAAAGATATACTTTAAACTTTTGTGGTCAGAGAAAACTTCTAGTTGAGCGCCATACAAATAGTGCCTCCAGATCTTCAGAGCAAACACCACTGCAGCCAACTCTAAGTCATGCGTCGGATAATTTCGTTCATGAGGTCTCAGCTGCCGGGAAGCATAAGCCACCACATTTTTGTCTTGCATCAGCACACATCCAAGTCCTTTATGAGAGGCGTCACAGTATACTTCAAAAGGATTCTGCGGGTCGGGTAGTACTAATACAGGTGTAGTTGTTAGCTTTTCCTTAAGCATCGTGAAACTTCTATCACACTCCGCCGTCCAAATAAATGGAACTTCCTTTCGTGTAAGATAAGTCAAAGGTAAGGCTATCTGTGAAAATCCTTTGATGAACCTCCGGTAATATCCAGCAAGTCCGAGAAAACTCCGAACTTCTGTAATGGTCGTAGGTGGTTCCCATTGCACTACTGCTTCAATTTTTGAAGGATCCACTGCAATTCCTCCCTGTGATATAACATGTCCCAAAAATGCCACCTTCTCTGTCCAGAACTCGCACTTTGATAATTTAGCATATAACTTTTGAGTCCTCAGTATCTGCAATACAGCCCTTAGATGCTCTTTATGCTCTCTTTCTGTCTTCGAATAGATGAGAATATCGTCTATGAAAACTACTACGAACTGATCAAGGTATGGACGGAAAATACGATTCATGTAATCCATGAAAATCGCAGGAGCATTAGTTAGTCCAAACGACATAACCGTATACTCATAGTGACCATATCGAGTTCTAAATGCAGTCTTCGGTATATCTGATTCTTTCACTCGAATCTGGTGATAGCCCGATCACAAATCAATCTTCGAAAACACAGTTGCACCTTTTAACTGGTCCATCAAATCATCTATTCGTGGAAGTGGATACTTGTTCTTGATAGTGACTTTATTCAACTGTCGGTAATCCACGCAAAGTCTCATTCCACCATCCTTCTTCTTTACTAGCAATACCGGAGCTCCCCAAGGTGATGCACTGGGACGAATAAATTTCTTGCCAAGTAGCTCATCCAACTGCTTCTTCAACTCTGCAAGTTCCAGTGGTGACATCCGGTACGGTGCTATGGAAATCGGTCCGGTTCCAGGTACAAGTTCAATGCTGAATTCTATCTCTCGCTGAGGAGGAAACTCAGGTATGTCGTCCGGGAAAACATCAGGAAATTCCTTCACCACTCGGATTTGTTCTAAGCTTACTTCACTGTCATTTGAGCTAGCCGCTAACAGAACGTACCCCTCACAATCACTCCCATTTAAGGTAACTCTTACAGAATTCAGATATAAGGTATATGACAAAAATGGTTTAATATCTAAACTATCAGACGGAATAACAGCAGTTCTTTCAAAGCAATCAAGGAAAACATGATACTTAGATAACCAATCTAACCCTAGAATAACTTCTAAACCACATAAAGGCAAACAGATTAGATCATGTATAAAAGTTCTGTTCTTAATAGT
>NC_029776.3:78153403-78156580 GCF_000817695.3 Arachis duranensis | reverse complement strand
TTACCTTCTTAGCACATTCTTCCACTAACTTGCACTTATTAACCAGCTCAGCAAAATTTCGTATCTCCAATGGGACTACTGAGCTCATCAGATCCTCACGAAGGCCCCCTTCAAACTTCAAGCACTTCCATTCTTCAAAATCAGCAGGATTCCCTTGGCAGATCTTGGAGAAACGGCACAAGTCATCAAATTTACGGGCATATTCTGCAATAGTTGTATTACCCTGTTTCAGCTACATAAGTTCCATCTCCTTAGCATCACGAGCTGCCCTCGAAAAATACTTCTTATAAAATTCGTCCTTAAATGTATTCCAAGGAATATCGCCTTCATCTTGTTGCAACAGTCGCTGTACCCCCTGCCACCAATGCTCAGCCTCTCCTTCCAGCATATAAGTAGCAAACTCCACGTGTTGGCCTTCCGGAACATGCTGTGCTCGCAGTGATCGTTCAATAGCTCAGAACCAATTGTCAGCATCAGTCGCCACAAGTGTACCTTTAAACTTAGGCGGTTTAACCTTCAAAAAAGTCGCAAGGATCATAGGTCTTTCGAGATGCCCTAAGTTATTCTCATCATTTCCACTATCTCCCCCATGCTCATTCTCATGTCCGTTTCTCACTCCAAGACGATCAACAGCCCTAGCTGCTGCTTCTGCAGCCTCATTCACTGCCTCAGCCACAGCGTTCATGGTAGTCATAAACGTTTCCTGCTCCCTCTCGTAGTTAACATTAGGAATTCCTTCCCGTACGCCTCGTCTCCGTGAACCCATCGTGGTCCTGTTCACACCAAACAATCATTATTAAGGTGATCAGTCTTAACACTTCAAGTCAAGTGTGAACAATCCCAGAATGAAAACACAGGGACAATCATGCAACACATATCACATTGATATCCTATAAGCATGAGACACACAGCAGAGTATGCAATGAAGCATAGTCAGTCCACTCCCCAGGCTCTATTGGGAACGAACTGCTCTGATACCAACTCGTAACGACCCAACTCCCAGTATGCCATGGTCATACAAGAAGCTAAGTGTTACCAACTTGTACTTCCTAATTATTTACCATTACTTAACATATGAGCCTGTTCCTTGTTAGAACGTTGCCAATTTTACGAGTAACTTTTTTTTTGTTGCGGACATTCAGGTAAAATAAACAAGCATATAATAAGAATAATAGAAAAGTGGAATAAAGAAACATAGAAACACAGCTAATAATATACATCATGTACACTATAACAAAACATGTAGCGTTTACACAAGATCAAGTCAGTTTACATCCTCGTCATCCTACGTAGCTAATATTTACACGACACTCCCAGGGCCTGGCCCATACAAAAAGCCGCTAAACTGGCACCCAGGCTAGCCTAACCACTATATAGCTCCTAGCTCTCGGGTGTACTAACACAAGTGAGAGACTATCTATCCGATAATGTTAGACTAGAGTGTCATCAAAAGAATGCCCCTTCCGCAGTCAAACTATATCTACTCGTGGCCGTTCGGAGAATCGCTGTGAGGCTCGTCCATCTCCTCATCCTGCTCTATCTCTATCTCAGGATCCTCCTCCTCCTCATCATCCGCAGCTACAACTATACCCTCAGATCCACCAGAAACACTGCTGTCACTATGTACAAAACCATTCGCAAGCACAGGTCCGTTCGTGTATATAGGGGCTACCCCACCGTCTCCCACTCTGGTGGTATCACAGGTACGTAGTCACCAGCTAACTCGGGCTCATCAGGAACGATAGGCTCAGGTTCCACCTCATTCAAAGGTTGAGCTAGTATAGGGTGCTCGGGGTCATCAGGAAAAGGATGTACAGGTGCGTCAGGATGTAGCCAGGATAAGGGAAAGTCGTAAGGAGCATCAGGGTCAAAATGCGGGCTAGACAGAGGATGTTGAAAGGCTCGATCAGGTAACGCGTATCGTCTAATACGAGGCTCCAATCCCATGATGAAATAGCTGTGATGTACTGGATCCTCGTAGACGTAAGGGTCCTCGAACTCATAGAAGATCACGCCCGTCTCCATATGGGGGAGGAAGGGAGAGAGAAGGGGTAAGAACTGGGAAGTTCTTAGTAGGGTCGGGGTTATTAGTTACGTTCATTTATTTGGGGTCGATTAACAGACGAATGACATAATATAGCGAAGCAGTAAACAAAAGATAAAGACAGAAAGAGAAAGTAGAGACAATATAAAGCAGAACACAAACAAAAGAATACAAGAAAATAAAACATAGAAATAGCATACAAGCAGACAAACACAAAGAAATAGATCACACACAGAAAGGAATGCAACAGAGAATGATGCGCAGACAAGAATGATGCATGTCTAGTCCTAGCACAGGCCATGAGCTCATGTGTCGGTTAGCACCTGCATTCCCGACATTTATCCGGTCACGAGTTCACGATTTCCCGGATACGATTTTCCGTTCAAATAAATGCGCATATAATTATTAGCAGCTCTATTGAGACAGCCTCTGCTTTCTACTCGCAGGAAATATACTCTTGGGAACGGAAAATTACTCTTGGGTTGCCTCAGGGCAGAAGCGGAAAATAGCTGTAGGTAACTTAGTTTCCCTACAGAAGCTCTGGGTTGCATTAAGCAACTAATATATATTAAACATAACTCTGGGTTGCATCAAGCAACTAATATATATTAAATATCCCTTTACTTTTCTCTGGTTACTCTGTTTTCTGTGTTTCTCTACTCTGCTCTGATTACTCTATTCTCCATGTTTCTCTGCTTAACGTATGTATTTAAAGCTTATGTAAACTTCGGTATGAATAGTTAGCCTGTCCCAAGTATAGGTTCATTAAGTCTATACTGAAACAATTTAACTTTTCATATAATACCTACTCCTAGTCGGAACTCAAGGTCTAACTATGTTGCCCTAGTTCGTTCTCTAGTCTCTGTCTGTTTTTCTGTCGTTAAAACTTTACAGACTTTTTCCCCGATTTTTATCTTTTCTTTAACTTTTATCTTTTCTTTATCTTTTCCTCTCTAACATGTTATTACCACTCCCTAAGTGTTTTATGAAGATAATTATGAGATTCTGCACTTAAAGTTGTCTTTCTAAAGCTTTTACAGAAAACTGCCTTTTCTGCATTATTTTATTATTTTTATTAAAATATTATTTTAATTAAATATTATTATTTAATATTTTATTATTATTTATTATTT
>NC_029776.3:78102721-78151269 GCF_000817695.3 Arachis duranensis | reverse complement strand
TCTTCCTGTACCTGACATACAAACACACAACAATAAACACACAGATCCAGAAAACTAGTGAAACTTCAATCTATTGCTAGAATGAAGTTTTAGTTAGTTTAAGCAAAAATTCAAACAGTTAGTATGTTAGCCAAAATTAAAAACAACAGAAAAGAAAAAGTGCTTGATCTAGATCTCCACTTCACTTAATCATTGTCAATCTATTTCACTCCCCGGCAACGGCGCCAAAAACTTGATGTGTGGAAAACGATCAAACACAAAACTCACCGGCAAGTGTACCGGGTCGCATCAAGTAATAAAACTCACGGGAGTGAGGTCGATCCCACAGGGATTGAAGAATTGAGCAATTTTAGTTTAGTGGTTGATTTAGTCAAGCGAATCAAATATTGGTTGAGTGATTTTGTATCCAACAGTAAGTAAATAGCAAGAAATGTAAAGGGAGAGGGATGAATTGCAGGAATTAAAGAGAACTGAAAGTAAGGATGCTGAATCTTAAAGAGCAAGAAATTAAATGACTGAAACTTAAAGTGCAAGAAATGTAAATTGCAGTAACTTAAAGTGCAAGAAATATAAATTGCTTGAATGGAAAAAGGGAGTTGAGGACTGGGAATTCAGAATTTAAGCAAGGGAAATTCAATTGCAACAATTAATAAAGTAGAAGATGAATTGGAAGTAACTAGAATTCAAACAGGAAATGAAATTAAATTGCAAGCAGGGGTTCACAGAAGAACTGAAAGGAAAATGAGATCTCATGGCTCCAGAGACTAGATAGCAAAGTCTAGATCTCAATTGCCTTCCCAGATCCAAGTTCGCAAAGCAATTAACAAGAAATTAAAGAAGAAGCAGTAAAGGAAATGTAATTGAACTCAATTATGCAGAAGAGAAATTAAAGAGATCTTGAATGGAGATTGAGACAGAAATTCCTCAATTCTTCACACCTAAGACTCAAACAAGAAAAGTAAAAATGTTCAAGCAAGAACGAGGAAGAAGAGAGATCAATTCTCCTCCCCAATTCTCTGAAATCTCCGTGCCTAGCTCTCAGTGCAGTCTCCAAGAGAAGGTTCAGTAAGTCAAAAATAAAAGAAAAGATTCAAAGCTCAAAAGAAAGGTCCTAATTACATCAAACTATCTCCTATTTATACACTTTCTATTCTTGGATCTCGGGATTTGGATGGGCTTTTGATTTGGTGAAGAAATGAATTAAATTGGATTTTTAATTCAATTTTTAGCCCATGAAAAATTGGCTTCCAGGAGGCTGCCCTGCCTTTGTGGAGGGCAGGGCAGAAAATGGTGCGCGCGGCCCTTGTGCGTGCGTGCTTGGTGTGTGATGCTGCAGGATGCTGCCCTGCCCTTGTGGAGGGCAGGGCAGAGTTTTTTGGTGCGCCAGATTCTGCTGCTCGTGCGTGCTGCTGCTGCCGAGAGTCCTTGGTGCGTGCCAATCTGGTGCGCTGGCTGTGCACCACAAAATGCTGCCCTGCCCTCGTGGAGGGCAGGGCAATGTTTCCAAAAGTGAAGTTCCAAGTTCGAAACTTGGTGGAGGCGCACGCTGCTTCTTTTCCTTGGTTTTCTTGGCACCAAAGTCACGCCTAGTTCCTTACTTCCTCATGGTGCCGCGTTTGATTCATGGAGAATGAAAGCAAGCTTGTTTTCTTTTTGTTTGAACGCTACTCCTTCCCTCCTTGTCCTTGGGTTCGAAACCCATAGGAAGCACTAGGAAGCAATTTCGTTTGAATTATTCTTGATTGGAGCCCGATATTGCTCTTGAGGAGGGCAGGGCATCATTTTTGTTCCCTTTGGTCCTTGGCATCAAATCGTGCTCCGCCCTTGTTGTGGGCAGGGCAGTGTTGCTTCTCAAAGCTTGTTTCATTATGTTGCCCTCCTGGAGGGCAGTGTGCCCTTGTGGAGGGCAATGTTTGCTTCCTCCTTCTATGCACCACACTTCTTCTCTCTTGGGCCACGTTTTCTTAAGCCACGCTTCCTCTTTTCTTCTTTTCTTCACCTTTAAATAATCAAAACAACCACTCAAAGTATCACTAAATTCACAAGGCTTATAAATCAATTAAAAATCAATTAAATTTAGCTTAAACCTTATGAGTTAGCATCAATTTAATGGTAGTTGCTTGATTTAAAGAAGTTATGCATTTTCATTCCAAATCACTTACTTAGGATGCAAGAAAGTGCATAAAGACTAATAAAACAAGTGAAATTAGCTTGAAAAATGGGTATATGATGACTTGTCATCAGCTGGCTCCTCAGTCTTAGGCTCAGTCTCTGGTGTATCCGGAGGAGGTGGCCTAGGGTCTCTACCCTTAAACTTCGCCACAATACAATGAAAGCGGCGAGCGTTGCGGCGCTCGAAATGGTGGAGGGTCTGAATGATCTCCCGACCCTCTTCATAGGGTGTCTGAGGTCAGGGTGTGGGTGCAGGAGGTGTAGGAGCTGAAGGCTCTGTTGATGATGGCGGCTCAGTCGTCTTCCTCTTTTTCTGTGGCGGTGGTCCCTCATATTCGTCGTATGGTAGGAATGGCTGTTTGCTGATAAAAACAGATGTCCTATCTATCGGGCGTCTCTCCACTCCAGATAAAGTGGCTAATCTGGTGATCATCGATGGGAAGGGAATGTTGTATTTCTGTTGTTGGTTCACCTTCCACATCGAATCTCGGATAATGGGAAGAACAGAGATCCTTTTTCCCTCCAAAATAGCACATAGTAAAATGGCCATACGGACACAGATATGAGTGCCATGCGTGCTTGGTAGGATATAGTCAGCGATGATCTGCTGCCAGATCCTTGCCTCAAGAGTCAACTTGGAGCACGGAATGCTCAGTGGAACCGCATTTTCTCCCTTGTTGTATTCACATTCGGCCTCAGGTTGGCCAATCCTCTTCAGAACGACGTCCAATGAAAGCTTGCCAGATGTCAAGTCCTTCATTATCTGAGTGTAAGCATCTCGAGCCAGAGGAATATGCGGTATCTGCAAGAGGGCTTCCAAAGCATGGTTGGAGGTGTCTAGAGTGACACTTCTCAGCAAAATAGTTGGGGCATCCCTCTTTAGCAAATTTTCGTAGAATTCCTTGACCTGGTGTTCATTGATTTCCATCGGGTTGAATCCTATAAACTTCCATTGGTAAAAGTTTAGTCTATCAAGTATTTGGTCCGTATATTTCTCCCGTAAGTTTAGCTTCCTCTTATAGTGAAAGGCTTTCTTTTCTAGTTTCTTGTACTGTTCTTTGGCCGTTTCATTAATGAATGTTTCCGGTTGAGTACTCGGAGGTGCAGGAGAAGGACGAGCCAAAGGATTGGCTTTCTCCTTTCCATTACTAGGCATCCTGAAAAAGAAAAATAATAGAATACAACTCAGGAGAAACATATAGAAGTCACAGAAACTAAGACAAAATAGTCAAGTGAAGCATATTAGAGCCACTAAGGTAAACAAACACTCAATTAAGGAAAAAACATGTATAAAACAGCCAAATGCTAAAAAAGAAATGTAGTTTTCCTCAATCAAGCAACCTAAGTAACATTAAAGAGAATGAAGAACAATTAAAGGACATATATGAATTAGGTATAACAATGCAAGTTAATTGAATTGAAAGCAATTGATTATTGCAATTTTGCAATTGAATTGAAAAGATTAGCAAACATTAGCACAAAAGGTAATAATCAATGTAACAGTGAAAGTATGCACTAACTCATGTTAAGAAGATGATAAATAATCATATACACATGACTTCTTGTTCAAAGCAATGCTTGATTGAAAAACAGGTTGCATTGCTCAAAAACATGAATGAACAAGTGGCTATGTATGTGGTTATCCACTTTTAAGAACTTCATGAATAGGCATCAGCATCAATTCACTAAACATAATCAGTTATGCACTTAGAATGTACCAAATGGAATGATCACAGTTGTGATTTCAAGTTCAATTTGGTCTTTCAAGCGAACTCAACTACCAAGTACATGACTAACAGAGCATCCATTGAAGTACGATATGCACAGCGAAAATTGACATCAAAGACAATAATCACAGCGGTAAATTCAAGTTCAGTTTGATGTTCAAGCTAAATAAATAAGATGCATAATCATAATTCCAGGTCTGGCAGCATCCAAAACTACAGAAAATTGCACAAGTACAAAATAAAATGCCAAATGAAAGAAAAATTAAAGGCCTATGCTGATCAGACATAGAGATTAGACAAAAAACTTCATTCAGGCAGTATATCAAGCATGTTATGTGCATCCATTAAAAATCAGCATTCACAGTTCAACGTAGCAGTTATTCGATCCATAGATATCAGAAATAATCAGCCAGCCTAAAGCATTCAATCCATAAACAAAAGTCATCTAACCTAAAGCCTCCTAATCATTAAAACAAAAATTAAAAAGCAGTTAAAGAAAGTAAATGAAACAGAAACAGTGGAGAAGCAGGTTACATGGAAAGAATTGGAACCTGTAATGTAGAAGAGGGCAGAAGAAAAAGGGAAGGAGGGGCGGCAGTAAATGTCGCGGTAGCACAGAAGCTCGTCGCCGCTCGTGGTGTTTGCTGAGCTGGAGGTGTGAACTACAGCTGGCTGTGGCGTAGCAGAGTGCAGTGCAGAGACAAGGGAAAATAAAGGAAAAGGAAAAAGAAGAGAGAATGAGAGAGAATGGGAAGGGAGAGAGAGAAATGACGGTGGTGTGGTCGCCAGTGGTGGCGTGGGGTGGACGAGATGGTGGTGTCGAGGGCTGGGTTGCTGGGTTAAGGGTTAGAGGTGATTCGGGTTCAGAGAAAGGGGAAAAGAAGAAAGGGGTGGGGTTTTGCGGGTAACTGAAGCGCTGACCAACGGAAATTTGTTGTGTCGGTAAAGAATTTCACAAATAAAATCTCATTGCAAGTATAGTTCTAAATCAACAAATAATTCTTCAATAAAAAATAACCGAGAGTATTAATACCTCGAGTTGTCTCTCAAGGAATTGCAGGGAAGTATCCTTGTTATTGGTTAGGAAGTAATGTTTTGGAGTTTTCGTAATAGAGAACAAGAAAAGTAAATGACAAAAGAGAATAAACTAACAAATAAGAAAGCTCTTGGCAAGGCATGAGAACTAAAGGTCATATCCTTGTTATCCTTATCAATTGTGACATGAATTGTTCATTGCTCCACTTAGCTATCCTCTAACTATGAATGAAAGTCAAGTGGATATAATCAACTTGAGTCCACAAGTCCTTTGTCCTCAAGTTGAGATTCTATAAACCCCTTCATACCCCTCTCTTCGGTTGCTCCTCCACAATCATCCTTGGATATGTGACACGAATCCCATGAGTCCAACTTTTGTCAGACGGTTGCTTGAAGCCGATCCATTGCTTCCTTGAGATGATCCTTTAATTCTTGTTCTACTTTGCTAACATAAATAGGATCATATTGCTCTTGGGTTGATGGAGACGGATATTCTTCTATGGAGGGTTGTGGTGGAAAGTAGAATTTATCTTGTGGCTAAAAGTTCACATACATTAGAGGTGGTTCATCTTGGTCATAGTATGGAGGAGGTGGTTCTTGGAATTGTTGATATTGTGGTGGTTCCATATTTGGTTCATATGGCTCAAAAGGTTATTAGTATGGTGGACATGGATTAAGATCATATGGAGGTGTTTGATGGCTATGTTGAGGATGTGGCTCATAGGCATATGGTGGTGGTTCTTGATAGTCACAAGGAGGATCACCATAGCCATTTGATTGGAATGTATCATAAAATGGCTCTTGTTCATAGTGCATTAGTGGAGGTTGTTGCCAAGAGGATTGATCATATGCATATGGCTCCTCCCACCTTTGATTGTTCCATCCTTGATGCACATCTTCATTGTAACTCCCATTTCCTACAACATAGTTAGAACAAAACTCATAGCCAAAGTGAGAACTCATAATGAAAGAACAAAATGAAAATAAAACGTAACAAGAAACAAGGAAAACTGGATCCTAAAACTAGCAAAACAACCAAAAATCAAGATATATACAATATCAACATATGTACAATAACCAATAACAAGGCACACAATTGCAACTTCCTGCCAACGGTGCCATTTTGATGAGCGAAAGTTGTCTATCGGTAAAGAATTTCACAAATGAAATCTTGTTGTAAGTATAGTTCTAAACCAACAAATAATTCCTCAATAAAAAAAATTTGTTTGTCACAAGTACAAACCCCAATAAAAATAAACCGAAGTATTTAAACCTCGTGTCGTCTCTCAGGAATTGCAAGGTAGTGATGACTTGCATCATTTACCCTTTTTACCTATGCAAAAGGACCATAAAAAGAGCACATATTCATTGTTTCAATGCAATTTCATGAGCTAAATGATAAGTATTATGATACATTGCTTTGAAATGGGTTTGTGATGAATTTCAGGTAAAAAGAGAAATAAAAAGAGAAGAAAACAACATGTAAAAGCTGGGCGTGTGAAGAGGGCGTGTCACTTGGAACAAACACCACAAAAAGGAATGGGCGTGGCACGCCAGCATCAGGGCGTGGCATGCCAATAGCAAATCCCAGAGAGCAATGATGAAGACCACAAGAAAGGCGTGGCTTGCCAAGCTGGGCGTGGCACGCCAATTCATCAACCAGAAAAGGAATTCACTAGTGCGTGCCACTTGGTATCGAAAGCGTGGCATGCCAGCTCTCATTCTCACTTGGGCGTGCCACTTGAAGACCCAAGCGTGACACGCCAAGCTAATAGAGTCACATTGAAGTGGGCGTGCCACTTGAGCATCAAGGGTGTGGCACGCCAGTTATTTTTTCTAGAAAAGGAGATAGGAGGCCAACCATATGGGCGTGCCACTTACTGTCGAAGGCGTGGCATGCCAGCTATCATTTCTCACTTGGGCTTGCCACTTGAGTCTCAGGCGTGGCACGCCAGCATCACCAATCAACAAGAAGAAGACCTGGGCGTGCCACTTGAGTTCTGGTGTGGCACGCCAACGAAGGAACCAAGCATACAAATTGGTATAGCACGCCAGTTCCTGGGCATGCCACACTAGTTCAACTTTTGAGAAACAAGGAGAAGAAGGAGAAAGCATGGGCGTGCCACTTGAGCTCGAAGGCGTGGCACGCCAGGCTACACAAGTGCTTAAAGAACCCTGGCGTGCCACCTGAGATCGAAGGCGTGGCACGCCAGGGTTGCCAATGTTAGAGGCGTGCCACTTGATGAGTTAGGCGTGGCGCGCAGCCAGAATTAGAGCTGGGCGTGGCACGCCACTGAAGCGCCAGCCACTGGAGGTCACGTTTATTGAGTTTTTTTCCCTCCAATTGTAATTTTCTTTTCTCTTTTTTTGTAATTTTTAATTCTAGTAGTAGGAGTAGTATAAATAACCCCTAAAAGTACTGAGAAAAAAGGTTGTTATTGTTGGAGTTGAGTGGTAGCTTTTGTTGAAAGCATAGTTAGATTTACTTTTCATCTTCTTCCATCTCTTGTACTTTTTCTTTAGCTATGAGTAGCTAACTTCCCTCTCATTGAGAGAGGGAGCTCTGTTGTACTTGATGGATTAATGATAGTGAATTTCTTCTTCTCTTCATCTTCTCTTTGATTTGCTAGAAGGAATTTCGTTTTAATGATTAGTGTTCAATCATCTTGGGAAAAAGGTTGAATGCAAAATGGGTTTCATGGGAACCTTGGAAGAGGAAACATGAAATCATGCTTGAAATCTCTTCTCACACTTGAGTAGAATCTGGATTTTGGTGATTGGATATGGTGACATATAATCCACCCACTACTGGGATCTATGATGATGTATGGTATAATTAGGGACCAAGCATATCTTTCTTCATGAGCAATTAGACTAAGGAATTGGCTGATTATCAAGATTTGAGAGATTGAGTCACCAAGGGATTGTGGCTCAATCAATCATGATTGCCAAGAGGTCAATAAGTTGCATGAATTGAAGAAGAGATGAGCTGGAATTAATCCAAGAGAACAACATCTCCTGATCTCAATGAATTCCCCTATCCTTATCTTACCCATTCTTTATAGCTTTCTTTACATTCTGTTAATCCCCATTCCCATTTACAATTAAGTCATTTATAGCTTTCTTTACATTCTGTTAATCCCCTATGTTTCTGCACTTTACATTCTTGCCATTTCCTTTTCTGTATCTTACTGCTTCTCTTAACTTTTGAGTCATTTACATTCTTGCTTATTTACAATTCTACAATCACACTCTATATTACTCAGCTTGACTAATTTACCCATTAATTAAAATTTCTCAAATCTACGAATCTCTCTGGATACGATCCCACTCCACTGTGGGTTATTACTTGACGATAATTTTGGTGCGTTTGCCAAAAGGATGGATTCATGATTTTATATGGGGAGTGATGTGTGGAAAACGATCCAACACAAAACTCACCGGCAAGTGTACCGGGTCGCATCAAGTAATAATAACTCACATGAGTGAGGTCGATCCCACAGGGATTGAAGGATTGAGCAATTTTAGTTTAGTGGGTGATTTAGTCAAGCGAATCAAGTTTTGGTTGAGTGGGTTGTATTTAACAGAAGATAAATTGCTTGAAATGTAAAGGGAGAGGGGAAATTGCAGTAAATTAAAGAACAGGAAAGTAAAATAGACCGAATCTTAAAGAACAAGAAACTAAATGACTAAAACTTAAAGTGCAAGAAATGTAAATTGCAGTAACTTAAATGGCAAGAAATGTAAATTGCTTGAATGTAAAAGGGATTTGAGGACTGGGATTGCAGAATATAAACAAAGAAGAATTGAATTGCCACAATTAGTAGAGCAGGAATTGAATTAGAAGCAATGAAAGCTTAAATAGAAATTAAAGTAAAGTGCAGCAAGGTTCACAGAAGAACCCAAGTAAATTGTGATCTCAGGACTCAAGAGCTTAGGTAGCAGAGCCTAAAACTCAATTTCCTTCCCAGATCCGAGTTATCAAAGCAATTGACAGAAAATTAAAGAAGAAGCAGTAGAGGAACAGAAAATGAAATTCAATTGTGCATAAAAGGATTTAAAGAGATTTTAGATGGGAATTGAGACAGAATTTCCTCAATTTCACACACCCAAAACTCAGAAAGAGAAGAGTGGAATTGCCCGAGTAAACACGAGGAAGGAGATCAATCAATTCTCCCTTAATCCTCTGAACTCTCGGTCAAGTCTCTCAAGAACAATTACAAGAAATTCAAAGCTCAAAGAAAGTGCCCAATTCAAGAGTCAAGCTAAGGGATTTGGTGCATGTTGGTGCGGCTTTGGTGCATGTTGGTGCGGCTTTGGTGCATGTTGGTGCGGCTTTGGGGAGGGCAGGGCAGGATTTGGTGCATGTTGGTGCGGCTTTGGTGCATGTTGGTGCGGCTTTGGTGCGGCCTGGTGCATGTTAGTGCGCAAAACGCTGCCCTGCCCGCGCCGAGGGCAGGGCAGGAAAAATTGGTGCGCCAGAATGTGCCACGGTGCGTGCTTAGTGCTGCCAGGATCGAGCTGTGATGCGCCAGGATCGAGCTGTGATGCGTAGAATGCTGCCCTGCCCTCGCGGAGGGCAGGGCAGGAAAATTTGTTGCTGCCAGGATCGTGTTTGGTGCGCGCTGGTGCTGCCAGGAATGTGCCACGGTGCGCCAGATTCACTTCTTGGTGCGCCACAGTTGTGCACCAACCAAATGCTGCCCTGCCCTCGCGGAGGGCAGGGCTGTGTTTCCAAAATGCAGTCCCGTGTTCGAACCTGGGCGGACGCACACGCTACCTCATTTTCCTTGGTTTCTTTGTGCTCTGCCCTTGTAGTGGGCAGGGCAGAGTTGCCTTCTTAGCTTAGTTCCCTTATGTTGCCCTCCTAGAGGGCAGTGTGCCCTTGTGGAGGGCAATGCTTGCCTCTCCTCATGTTGTGCGCCACACTTCTTCTCTCTTTGACCACACTTCCTTTTCCTTGGGCCACACTTCCTTAGGCTACGCTTTTTCCTTTTTTCCTTTTCTTCACCTACAATAAACCAAAACAACCACTCAAAGTATCACTAAATTCAAGAGGCTTATAAATCAATTAAAATTCAATTAAAATTAGCTTAAACCTCATGGATTAACATTAATTTCATGGTGGTTGCTTGATTTAAAGAAGTTGTGCATTTTCACTCCAAATCACTTACTTAAGAAGCAAGAAAGTGCATAAAGACTAACAAAACAAGTGAAATTAGCTTGAAAAATGTGTATATGATGACTTGTCATCAGGGAGTGAATTCCAGTCATCAAGTTTTATGGCGCCATTACCGGGGATTGGTTTAAATTTGACAATGACTAAATTGATGGGAAGCTAGATTAATCATTTTAATTACATTGTTATTTCTTTCTTAGTTCTTTAATTTTCGCCTTTTATATTTTGTTTCCTTTTACTTTGATAATTTTAGTTATTCATTGTTTATAGTTATCTATTTTTTTACTACTCCATTAACTGTTTGATTAATTACATCAACCAAACTAACCACTAATCTCAACAAGATTTTTTCTCTACTTCACTTGTCCTCTGCTTGCTGCTGTTGAATGTATGACAGGTAGAAGGGGAAAAACTTCATCCTCCTTCGATAGTGAACCTGAGACGACCTTTCTTAGATTAAGGAGGGAAGCAAGAGGCAAAGGCATAATTGGAGAGGAAGTAGTGGAGGAAAATCTGGGAGCTACTGATAAACCCCATTTTTAGGGTTTATCTTGTGCTTAATTTAGGAGACTTTATCACCTTTTACCCACATTTATCCAACGAAATAGCATGGTTTTGTATATTCTCCTTTATTTGCGCTTAAGTGTGAAAACCTTCTTTTTAGACCTTTAATTAGCTAAATTTAATTCACCTTTGATTCCACTAGATGCCTTGATATGTTTGTTAGTGAATTCAGATTGAAAAGAGCTAGGGAAGGATCAAAGGGATGAAGAGGAAAAGCATGCAAGTGGAGAACTCATGGAGGATCAAGGATTTGGGATGAACTCGTCGACGCGCACGCGCAGCAGACGCGAACGCGTGGAAGGTGACGTCGCTTGGCGACGCATATGCGTACATGGCGCGTACGCGTCGATGCTCACATGTGACTCGCTTAAAGGCAAAATGCCGGGGGCGAATTCTGGGCTTCCTAGGTGCAAATCCAACTCATCTCTGATGCTATTTAAGTTAGAATTCAGAGGGGAAAAAAGCTTTCATCACATTAATTTAGTTTAGTTTAGTTTTGGAGGAAAAGTTAGTTTCTAGAGAGAGAAACTCTCTCTTCTCTCTAGAATTAGGATTAGGTTTAGTTTAATTTCTTAGATCTAGATCTACTTCTACTCTTGCTTCAATTTTCCTTTTGCTTTATGAATTCCTATGTAGATCTCTATTTCACTTCCAATGCAATTTATGATTTCCATTTCTTTTCATGTTGCTTTGATTTTCTATTGTTGATCTTTTGCTTTTGTGGTTAGATCTCTCCTTAATTCTTGCATTTCATATTGTTTACCTTTATTGCCTTTTATGTGTTTGATTTAATGCTTCTATTAGTTATGAGTTAGATTTTGTTCCTCTTGACCTAGGTAGAGTAATTAGTGACACATGAGTTATCAAACTCTCTTGTTGATTGAAAACTAGAGGTTGCTAATTGACTTGAATGCCACTAAACCTAGTCTTTCCTTAGGAGCTGGCTGGGATCTGTGGAATCATGGTTAGAGGTCAACCAAGTGGGAGCAATGAACAACTTTTACCATAATTGATAAGGATAGCTAGGATAGGACTTCTAGTTCTCACACCTTGCCAAGAGCTTTAATAGTTATTAATTTACTTCCCATGCAATTTACAATTCTTGCCTCTTATGCCAAAAACCCCAAAACATACCTCTAACCAATAACAAGAACACTTTATTGCAATTCCTAGGGAGAACGACCCGAGGTTTGAATACTTCGATTATTAATTTTAGGGGTTTGTTGTAGTAACAAACAAATTTTTGTGTGAAAGGATTATTTTTGGTTTAGAAGCTATACTTGCAATGAGAATTTATTAGTGAATTCTATACCACACAAAAATCTATTCATCAGCTATTATGGAGGAAGAGGTGCATAACCATGCTGGAGAAGATGTTGGCAATCATGTTGTGCAAAAGAGGAGAGTCTTAGGCTCTTACATCAACCCAAACCAGGAAACTGTGGTAATAGCATCTTGAAGCCAACAATCCATGCTAACAACTTTGAGTTGAAACCTCAACTCATCACACTTGTCCAGAATAATTGTTCATATGGAGGAGGTGCCCAAGAGGACCCAAACCAACATCTCAATACATTCTTGAGGATCTGTGACACTGTAAAGTCCAATGGCGTACACACTGACACCTACAAACTACTTTTGTTCCCTTTTTCTCTCAGACATAAGGCAGCAAAGTGGTTAGAAGCATTTCCCAAGGAGAGCTTGACCACTTGGGATGAAGCTGTGAACAAGTTTCTAGCAAGATTTTACCCTCCATAAAGAGTCAATAGATTGAGAACTGAGGTGCAAACCTTCAGACAGCAAGATGGTGAAATGCTTTATGAGGCCTAGGAGAGGTTCAAAGACCTGACAAGGAAGTACCCTCCAGATATGTTCAACAAATGGGTTCAACTACACATCTTTTATGAAGTGCTATCATATGAAGCGATGAAAGCTGTGGACCACTCTTCAGGGGGTTCACTCAACAAGAAGAAAACCATCAAGGAAGCCATAGATGTTATTGAAACTGTCGCCGAAAATGAGTACTTCTATGCTTCAGAAAGAGCTATTCTATGATGCATACCAATCAAATGGCTATGGTGAATCTCCATGTGACTTTCAAGAACCACCGCCATATGCCTATGAGCCATACCCTCAACATAACCCTCAACCATACTCACAAGCCCCTTGTCACCAACCACCTTCATATGACCCTAATCCATATCCCTCATTCCAACAACCATATGAACCATACATAGAACCGCCACCACTCCAACCTCAATACTTCCAAGAACCACCTCCTCTATACGATTACCAAGATGAACCACCTCCAATGCATGCAAATTTTTAACCACAAGATGAATTCTACCTTTCACCACAACCTTCCATGGAAGAATATTCATGTCCATTGTTCCAAGATCCATATGATCTTAATCATGTTATCCAAGCAGAACAAGAGTCAAAGGATCATCTCAAGGAAGCATTGGATCAATTTCAAGAAACCATGGAGTGTATTGTGCAATAAGTTGAAAAAATGGAGAGTGTTGAACTGCCACAATCCCACTAAGAAGAACCACCTTCCTATTATGAACCCTTTCTCCAAAATAATGAACATTTCTATCCACCCTAAGCCCCAATAGATGATGAGTCTCTCACTTTGCTACTTCAAGGATAAGAGGAGTTGAAAAGGGATGTACAAAACTTCACGGCCGCCTTGGATGAGGTGGTGAACCGATTAACAACCCAATGCTTGAATGCCTAAGGAACTCCTATGACTACATGTGGAGAATCGAATGAAGAGCAGAGCATGAAGGAGAGATTGAAAAAGCCAGTGGAGAATGAGGAATGTTACTTTGTGTTAGAACAATTGGAGGAACCTATGATTATTGAAGAAGAGAAAGAAGTGGTTGAAGACTTAGGAGATGCAGAACCTCCATGGGAACCTAAGGTTGAAGAAAACCCCTCCAAGAAGATTGAATTTGATGTCAAGAAAGAATGTGCACAACCTCTAAGGCATTTCCCATATAAAGACTTGGAAGGAATGGAGCAAGAATTGAGTCCCCTTGGTGAGGAAGATCAAGCATCAAATTTTCTTGGTGGTGAATCCTTTGGACTTAAAGAACCTTCTCCCGACAAGATAGAAAGCGATGTGGAGGTAGATTTCTCTCTTTCTCCCATTTATGATTTGAGTGATGAAGAAGAGTTAGATGACATTGATGAACAAAGGATTGAATTTAAAGAATCTTGTGAAGAGGTGTAAGTCCATAGGAGAAGAAGGACGGGGGTTGAGTACGCTTTGTCAAGATCCATGGAAGCTTCTTTGCCTAGGTTATCATATATTCCTTCACTTGAGTGGGTGAAACTCATTTCTATTAGCTTTGTCCCACTTGAGTATGGTTTGCTTGAAATAGATGGTCAACTTAGGATGATTTGTGGCATAAAGCGTAAGAGAAGAATGTTTAGTGGTTAGTGTTGCAAATTAAGGCTCATGTTGGTTGATACTTCAAGGCTTAGATGTAAGGGTTGGGCTAGTGCTCAATTGAACAGGTCTAAAAGGAGAGTTTGGTATCACATTGAAAATTCATCTTTCTTGCCGCCCGGATGGATTAATGATGATCAACCTCAAGACGGTTGTAAAAATAAAGTGTGGGATCCCGGATTACAAGATGAGGATCAACTTCGGGAGCCCATGGTTTGTGAAGAACTCCATCAAAGCTTGGGGTTATTATCTTTGAAGAATAGAGATTATTGGAGATTCAAGCATTGGTGGATGTTCCAAGATGAGTTCAAGCACAAGCCACCTTGATGAGGAGCTCCCCATAAGTTCAACTTAAGGACAATAAATAAAAGTGCTAGTTGGGAGACACCCCACCATGGTAAAAATTTTTCATTTTCTCTTTTGTACATAATTGGTAAGGTCAATTTAATTTCATGTTTTGTTTAGTTTGTTGAGTTTAATTGGTAGTCTAGGATGTCAAATAAGGTTTTATGGTGTTTTGGTAACTGTTTGGAGGTTGGAATGCTTGGATTGGTGCAAAAATATAGAAAATTTTTGAAAAATAGAGCACCAACCCACGCGTGGATCCAGAAGTTTCATCCCTCCATACATCCACCCGAGAGTTGTGCCTACACTGTGCGAACGTTGTGCCTGAGGCACAAGTCAACCCACGTGTACGCGTGAAGGACGCGTACGCGTGGATCGCCTCCCTTCATCACACTCCTTTTCTTCTCTTCTTTTCATTTCCTTCCCTCTTCTTTCTTCTTCCCTTCTCCTACCCCTCATCCAACACTACCAAACACCATTTACAACCACTTTTTTTGGTTAATTAGTTGTTTAGTTAGTTTAATTTTCATTTTATTTTCTTTTTTTCATACTAAGTGTTGGATTATTAATCTTGTTTACTATTCATTGTTGCTGATTACTGATGGGATGTTATTTTAACATCAGTGTTATTAATTTTCATTGTTGGATTCTTTGTTGAGGTTACGATTCATTACTTGGTTTTGCACTTTTTATGCTTAATTTTGTAACTACCAAGTTCATGAGAATTTCCTTTCAAGCACTCTAATTCCTTTTAAATTGCATGTTGTAGCTAGCCACCATGTGATTTGAATCCTTTTCTTTGATTAGGAAATTTCTTGATATTGGATGTTGTGCATTCACCTTAATGCATTGCACCACTTGATCATTTGCATCCATATATTTTTAGCTTGAATGCTTTCATGCTTCTTTATTACTTGTTTGGTTGTTTTGACCCACATGTTTAGAGCATCTCAAGCACACTAGAATGAGTAGAGTGGATAATTCTTTTGTGTAATTGTGACACCACTTTTCATGTTAGTGTATGTTCTAGACCGCGTGCATCTTAGAACACACACACCTATTTCTCATCAATGTCACACTAATTCACTCACCCAATTCTAGTGACCTACCTCATTCCAACAATGTATGCTTCCTTGCTTTCGCATTTACTTTTCTCACTATGCTGTTTTCTATTTTGAGGATGTATTGTCATGAGCAAAAACGGAAGCGAGAAAAAGAACACGCAGCAACCGATTGACCTATCAGATGAAAGTAGCAAGTCGGAGAGTCGCCGTACCCCCTTGCTCATCTTTGAGTGCACCGAGGACGGTGCAAACTTTTAAGTATGGGGAGGTCGTCCGACCGGTCGGCGATTTTGGGTGACAAGTTTTTAATCCCAACACTTTTGCAGTTCATTTTAGGTCTTTTAGGATTTTAGTTGCATTTTTTTATTTTTGCATGAGTATGTATAATAAGCTTAGTTATAATAATGAAATTCTCCAAGAAAGAAAAAAAACATTCTTAATAGGGCATTGACATACCAATTGATTTCAGTGAAAAACTTTTCATAGAACTTGCTTGAATTATATATATTGTGGATCATGTTTTTGAGCTAAGAACACACAACCTTGGGAGTTTTGAGCCTAATGGTGTGGTTACATCTTATAACCACTTATTTTCCTTCTTGTGTGTAATTATTCTCTTTCTATGATTGTAATATTTGATTTGTTTGATTCTCTATGTCCATTGTTTCGTGTATTCATGCATTTATATAATTGAAGCCATTGTTTCATTAGCTCACTTACCTAAAGAGCGTACCTTTTACCTTCCATTGTAACCAATTTTGAGCCTATGCTTAACCCAATTATTCTTTATTTTAGTACATTACAAGCCTAAAGCGAAAAATAATAAAAGTCCATTGTTTGGATCTTTGATTAGCTTAGGCTAGTGAGAGTATTTATTATTCAAGTTTGGGGAGGTTGGGAAACATTGGTTGGGATAAAAGGAGTATTTTTGTTTTTCTTGTAAATATTGGGAATCAGGTACATACTCATGTATTAATCAAATATTAAACCTTATGCATTGATGTTCGTGTATATAGTTTGAAAGAAAGAAAGAAAAAAATAATATGAGAAAAAAAATGAAAAAAAAGGTAGAAAAGAAAAGAAAAGAAAAGAAAAAGGAAAAAAATATATAGAAAAGAAAGGAAAAAAAGGAAAGCAATAAAAAGGAGACAAAATGCCCCAAAGTAAAGCTCAATAAAGATCAAAGCAAATGTGTGGTAATCAAAAGAGAATGCATGAGTATGTGAAAAAGTGAGGAATGTGTAGTTAGGTTAGAACTTAATTGTATAAGTTATCATAGGTTAGGTGGGAAAGTCTAGGCTAATCAAAGATTCAAATCTCATGTCCACTTTGACCAAATATGTATCCTATCTTAACCCTAACCCCATTACAACCGATGAATAAGACCTCATGATAATTGTATGCATGCATGAAATAAATTTTGATTGTTGATAAACCCCAATTTTGTGGTTTATCTTGTGCTTATTTTTGGAGATTTTATCACATTTTCTCACATTTATTCAATGAAATAGCATGGTTTTGCAATTCTCCCTTGATTTGAGCTTAAATGTGAAAACATGCTTTTTAGACCCTAAAATAGCTAAATTTAATTCACTTTAATTCCATTCGATGCCTTGATATGTTTGTTGAGTGATTTCAGGTTCATAAGGCAAGTATTGAATGGAAGAAATGAGGAGAAAAGCATGCAAAGTGGGGAGAACTCATGAAGAAATGAAGGAACTGTAAAGTTGTCAAGCCTGACCTCTTCGCACTCAATCGACCATAACTTAAGCTACAGAGATCCAAATGAAGGGGTTCAAGTTGCGTTGGAAAGCTAACATCCGGGGCTTCGAAATGATATAAATTTGTCATATGTTGCTTCGCGTATAGGGGTGCGCACGTAATGTGCGCAGACGCGCCGATTGAGCACATGACCCACTAAAGAGCAACTCGTGGCCAGCGATTTCTAGCTCATTTTGGACCCAATCGAACTCGTTTCTGATGTTGTTGAACCCAAGGATTGAGGGGGAATAAACCAAGTAGTCATAGTTGAGTTTTCATCATGTTTTAGGCTAGAATTCTAGAGAGAGAGGCTCTCTCCTCTCTCTAGATTTTAAGGTAGTTTTAGTTAATTCTTCTTGGATCCAAGTTATAATTCTTGTTTCGATTTAGTTCTTCCTTTTAATTTCTTGTTATTAAATATTTATTCTTCTAGTTTTACTTGTCAACTCCTTTATTTTGCCATTTTTTATGTTTATGAACAATTGTTGGATCTTAATTTTCTTTAATGCGATTTTATGTTTCCATGTTCTTTTATGTTAATCTTGCTTACTATTATTGATTTCTTGCTATTGATAGTTATAGGTTTCTTTTAATTCTTGCAATTTGTGATGTTTACTTTTCTTGCCCTTGGGAGTTGGCTAGGACTTGTGGAATCAAGTTGATTCATCCACTTGACTTTCCTCCATGGTTAGAGGTTAACTAAGTGGTAGCAATGGACAATTTGTGATCACAATTAAGGAGGATAAGTAGGATAGGACTTCTAGTTCTCATATCTAGCCAATAGCTTTGTTAGTTGTTAGTTTATTTTCAGTACTATTTACATTCCATGTCTCTTATCCCAAAAATCCCAAAATATACTTCATAGCCAATAATTGAGCACTTCATTGCAATTCCTTGTGAGACGACCCGGAGTCCAAATACTCCGGTTAATTCTTATTTGGGGTTTGTTCTTTGTGACAACCAAAATTTTTGCATGAAAGGATTATTGATTGGTTTGGAAACTATACTTTACAACGAGACTCCATTAGATGAATTCTAAACCATCAAGAATCCGATCATCAATTGTTAGAAGAAAAACAAATCTTGGAAAGCATGATTAGGGTAGAATTGAGTGAATCAACCCTAAACACTTGAGTGACTAGAGTGCAAACACATCCGGTGAGGGTTCGATTGCTCAATTACATGTTTTCGCATAGAATCATCACTTTTCTTGCAAGTTTGTAAAAATATTTAATAACTCAATTCAATTGTGGATTTGATTTGATTGCTATCGCTTTAGCCCTTAAGCTTATATATGTTTCCTTGGGAGTTGATTTATTTTGACCAAGTAGTTGCATTCATTTAGATAGTTGCATGTAGATAGATTGCATCTAGTTAGTTTGCATTTAATAAATGTCGATACCCTTTGTTTCTCTCTTGATTTTAGCATGAGGACATGCTATGGATTAAGTGTGGGAAAGTTGATAAACCCCATTTTTAGGGTTTATCTTGTGCTTAATTTATGAGACTTTATCAACTTTTACCCACATTTATCCAACAAAATAGGTAGGTTTTGTATATTCTCCTTTATTTGCGCTTAAGTGTGAAAACATGATTTTTAGACCTTTAATTAGCTAAATTTAATTCACCTTTGATTCCACTAGATGCCTTGATATGTTTGTTAATGAATTCAAATTGAAAAGGGCTAGGGATGGATTAAAGGGATGAAAAAGAAAAGCATGCAAGTGTAAAACTCATGGAGGATAAAGGATTCGGGATGAACTTGTCGATGCGCATGCGTAGTAGACGCAGATGCGTGGAAGGTGACGTCGCATGGCGACGCGTACGCGTACATGGCACGTACGCGTGGAAGCAAAATTGCCAAGCGGCGCGTACGCATACATGGTGCGTACACGTCGATGCTCACACGTGACTCACTTAAAGGCAAAACGCCAGGGGCAAATTCTGGGCTTCCTAGGCCCAAATCCAACTCATCTCTGATGCTATTTAAGTCAGAATTCAGAGGGGAAAAAAAGCTTTCATCACATTAATTTATTTTAGTTTAGTTTTGGAGGGAAAGTTAGTTTCTAGAGAGAGAAGCTCTCTCTTCTCTCTAGAATTAGGATTATGTTTAGTTTAATTTCTTAGATCTAGATCTACTTCTACTCTTGCTTCAGTTTTTCTTTTGCTTTATGAATTCCTATGTAGATCTCTATTTCTCTTCCAATGTAATTTATGATTTCCATGTCTTTTCATGTTGCTTTGATTTTCTAGATTTTTTACTTTTGTGGTTAGATCTCTCCTTAATTCTTGCATTTCATGTTGTTTACCTTTATTGCCTTTTATGTGTTTGATGAAATGCTTCTATTAGTTATAAGTTAGATTTTGTTCCTCTTGACCTAGGTAGAGAAATTAGTGACACTTGAGTTATCAAACTCTCTTGTTGATTGATAACTAGAGGTTGCTAATTGACTTGAATGCCTCTAAACCTAGTCTTTCCTTAGGAGTTGGCTGGGACTTGTGGAATCAAGTTAATTCATCCACTTGACTCTCTTTCATGGTTAGAGGTCAACCAAGTGGGAGCAATGAACAACTTTCACCATAATTGATAAGGATAGCTAGGATAGGACATCTAGTTCTCACACCATGCCAAGAGCTTTAATAGTTATTAGTTTACTTCCCTTATAATTTACAATTCTTGTCTCTTATGCCAAAAACCCCAAAACACAGCTCTAACCAATAACAAGAACACTTTATTGCAATTCCTAGGGAGAACGACCCGAGGTTTGAATACTTCGGTTATTAATTTTAGGGGTTTGTTGTAGTAACAAACAAATTTTTGTATGAAAGGATTATTGTTGGTTTAGAAGCTATACTTGCAACGAGAATTTATTAGTGAATTCTATACCACACAAAAATTCATTCATCAGATACCATGGAGGAAGAGGTGTATAACCATGTTGGAGAAGATGCTGGCAATCATGTTGGGCAAGAGAGGAGAGTCTTAGGCTCTTACATCAACCCAAACCCAGGAAACTGTGGTAGTAGCATCCTGAAGCCAACAATCTATGCTAACAACTTTGAGTTGAAACCTCAACTCATCACACTTGTCCAAAATAATTGTTCATATGGAGGAGGTGCCCAAGAGGACCCAAACCATCATCTCAATACATTCTTGAGGATCTGTGACACTGTAAAGTCCAATGGCGTACATCCTGACACCTATAAACTACTTTTGTTCCCTTTTTCTCTTAGAGATAAGGTAGCAAAGTGGTTAGAAGCATTTTCCAAGGAGAGCTTGACCACTTGGGATGAAGTTGTGAACAAGTTTCTAGCAAGATTTTACCCTCCATAGAGAGTCAATAGATTGAGAACTGAGGTGCAAACCTTCAGATAGCGAGATGGTGAAACGCTTTATGAGACCTAGGAGAGGTTCAAAGACCTGACAAAGAAGTGCCCTCCAAATATGTTCAACGAATGGGTTCAACTACACATCTTTTATGAAGGGCTATCATATAAAGCGAAGAAAGCTGTGGACCACTTTTCAGGGGGTTCACTCAACAAGAAGAAATCCGTTGAGGAAGCCATAGATGTTATTGAAACTGTAGCTGAAAATGAGTACTTCTATGCTTTAGAAAGAGCTTAAAAGAAATGAGTGCTAGAACTCAATTCTATGGATGCCTTGTTGACACAGAACAAGATGATCGCAGCACAATTAGCAGCCCTAACAAAGAAGGTGGAAGCAAGCCAAGTCTTAGCTGTCCAGGCCTAAACACCACCATAAGAAAGAGATGCACCAAATCCTGAATGTGAATGGGAGCATGAAAATTATGTGAATAACTCCTCTAGACCACCATATGATCCAAACTCTAAGACATACAACCCAGGTTGGAAGAACCACCCAAATTTTGGGTGGGGAAACCAACAAGTCCACAACCCATACCACTCTAACCAATACAACAACCACAATCCCAACCATCAATCAAGCAATAATAGACCCTATCATAACTCACACAATACATTATATCACTCTACATAGCAAACACACAACCACCACCACCAAGATACATCAACCCCCACCATACAACCAAGTGAAACCAGCAGTAATTTCTCAAAATTGGAGGCTGCTATAGCACAATTGTTAGCATAACTTACCGGAACTATCTCCACTGTTATGGAGAAACAACTATTGGCTGAAAGAAAGATAGATGCAAACCAAGAAGAGTTCAGATCCAACATAAAGAATCAAGGGGCAGCAATTTCAAAATTGGAAGCACAAGTAGGGAGCTTGTCTAAACAAATACCAATGCCTACACATACATTTCCCAGTGATACCATGGCCAACCCAAGAGGGGAATGTAAAGCTATAACACTAAGAAGTGGACGAGTTGTAGAAGAAGCAATCCCAAGCCAAAGGAACCAAGAAGAAGAAGCTGCAAAGGAACCTAAAACCAAGAAGGAAGAAGAGACTCATGCACCATCCTCACCAAATCAAGTCTTGAAGCCTTATGTGCCAAAGGCACCCTATCTACAAAGGCTGAGGAAGGATGGGAAAGACAGCCAGTTCTCTAGATTCCTAAAAATCTTCAAGAGACTCCAGATCAACATACCTTTTGCTGAAGCATTAGAACAAATGCCACTCTATGCCAAGTTCTTAAAGGAGCTCATGACAAGAAAAAGGAATTGGGGAGAAAAGGAGACTGTAGTGCTCACTAAGTAGTGTAGTGCCATAATACAAAAGAAGCTCCCCCGGAAATTGAAAGATCATGGGAGCTTCCAAATTTCCTGTATTATTGGGGACATAAACATTGAGAAGGCACTATGTGACCTAGGAGCCAGCATCAACCTCATGTCTTTGGCAATGATGAAAAGGATGAGGATTGAGGAGGCCAAACCAACTAGAATGGCACTCCAATTGGCTGACAGATCATTCAAATTCTCCCATGGTGTAGTGGAGGATTTGTTGGTGAAAGTAAGGGAGTTCATCTTTCCAACCAATTTTGTTGTGCTTTATATGAAAGAAGAAGCCAACACATCAATCATCCTAGGAAGATCATTCCTAGCTACTGTTGGAGCCATAATTGATATTCAAAAAGGGGAGCTAGTCTTAAGATTGCATGAAGAGAAGATGGTCTTCAATGTCTTCAAGGAACTGAGCTACCCGAAGGAAGCCATTGGTGAATGCATGATGGTGGGTACAATTGAAAACTTGGTTCAAGGAGTCCTAGAGGAAGAAAAATATGAAGATATCAAAGAGCAAGATCCACAAGTCCCATGTGGTGAGCCACGACTGGAGATTATGGATGAATCAATCATGATGGACAAGACAAGCAAAATGGAAGTGGAAGCACCAAAGCTGGAGTTGAAAACTTTGCCTTCAAACTTGAAGTACGCCTACTTGGGTAACAACAACGTATACCCAGTGATCATCAACTCAAGTTTAAATGAACAACAAGAAGGGGAGCTAATCCAAGTGCTAAAGCAACACAAAGATGCTATTGGATGGACACTTGCGGACCTAATAGGAATTAGCCCTTCAATGTGCATGCACAAAATCCAACTTGAGGAAGGTGCAAAGCCCTCAAGATAGCAGTAGAGGAAACTAAGTCCAACAATGAATGAAGTGGTGCAGAAGGAGGTTGGTGCACGAAATTGTGATTATCAATAATGGCGCCAAAAACTTGGTCACATAATTGTAATCTCACCTCTTGGTCACAACTTCGCACAACTAACCAGCAAGTGCACTAGGTCATCCAAGTAATACTTTACGTGAGTAAGGGTCGATCCCACGGAGATTATCGGCTTGAAGCAAGCTATGGTCACCTTGTAAATCTCAGTCAGGCAGATTCAAATGGGTTATTAAAAGATAAATAAAACATAAAGTAAAGATAGAGATACTTATGTAATTCATTAGTGAGAATTTCAGATAAGCGTATGAAGATGCTTCATTCCTCTTGAATCTCTGCTTTCCTACTGCCTTCATCCAATCCTTCATACTCCTTTCCATGGAAAGATGTATGTTCAGGTTTTACCGGCGTCAATGGCTACCTCCCGTCCTCAGTGAAAATGGTCCAAATGTGCTGTCACCGCACGACTAATCATCTGTAGGTTCTTGATCATGTTGGAATAGAATCCAGTGATTCTTTTATGTCTGTCACTACGCCCAACACTCACGAGTTTGAAGCTCATCACAGTCATCCCATCTCAGATCCTACTCGGAATACCACAGACAAGGTTTAGACTTTCCGGATCTTAGGAATGGCCGCCAATAATTCTAGCTTATACCACAAAGACTCTGATCTTTCAGAATGGAGGCTAAGAGATACACGCTCGATCTAAGGTAGAACGGAAGTGGTTGTCAGGTACATGTTCATAGGTGAGAATGATGATGAGTGTCACGGATCATCACATTCATCATGTTGAAGTGCAGTGAATATCTTAGAATAAGAATAAGCTGAATTGAATAGAAGAACAATAGTAATTGCATTAATACTCGAGGAACAGCAGAGCTCCACACCTTAATCTATGATGTGTAGAAACTCCACCGTTGAAAATACATAAGAACAAGATTCAGGCATGGCCATGAGGCCAGCCCCCAAAATGTGATCAAGAGATCAAAAGATGATCAAAAGATGAAAATACAATAGTAAGAGGTCTTATTTATAATGAAACTAGCTACTAGGGTTTACAAAAATAGGTGAATGATGTAGAAATCCACTTCCGGGCTCACTTGGTGTGTGCTTGGGCTGAGCATTTTGCTTTACACGTGTAGAGACTTCTCTTGGAGTTATACGCCAGCTTTGGTGCCAGTTTGGGTATTTAACTCCAACTTTTATACCAGTTCTAGCGTTTTGACTTCAGAATAGGGTAGAGAAGGGGCGTTTGAACGCCGGTTTGCATCATCAAAATGCAGGCAAAGTATGGACTATTATATATTGATGGAAAGCTCTAGATGTCTACTTTTTAAAGCAATTGAGAGCGCGCCATTTGAATTTCTGTAGCTCCAGAAAATCTACTTCGAGTGCAGGGAGGTTAGAATCCAATAGCATCTGCAGTCCTATCAGCCTCTAAATCATATTTTTGCTCAGGTTCCTCAATTTCAGCCAAAAAATACCTGAAATCATAGAAAAATACACAAACTCATATTAAAGTCCAGAAATATGAATTTTGCATAAAAACTAATAAAAGCATCCCAAAAAGTAGCTAGATCCTACTAAAATCTACCTAAAAACAATGCCAAAAAGCGTATAAATTATCCGCTCATCACAACACTAAACTTAAATTGTTGCTTGTCCCCAAGCAATTGAAAACAAAATAGGATAAAAAGAAGAGAATATACAATGAATCCCACAGTATCAATGAAACTTAGTTCCAATTAGATGAGCGGTGCTTGTAGCTTTTTGCTTCTGAACAGTTTTGGCATCTCACTTTTTCCTTTGAAGTTCAGAATGATTGGCATCTATAGGAACTCAGAATTTTAGATAGTGTTCTTGATTCTCCTAGTTAAGTATGTTGATTCTTGAACACAGCTACTTTATGAGTCTTGGTCGTGGCCCTAAGCCCTTTATTTTCCAGTATTACCACCGGATACATAAATGCCACAGACACATAACTGTGTGAACCTTTTCAGATTGTGACTTAGCTTTGCTAAAGTCCCCAGTTAGAGGTGTCAAGAGTTCTTAAGCACACTCTTTTGCTTTGGATAACGACTTTAACCACTCAGTCTCAAGTTTTTCACTTGGACCTGCATGCCACAAGCACATGGTTAGGGACAGCTTGATTTAGCTGCTTAGGCCTTGATTTTATTTCCTTGGGCCCTCCTATCTATTAATGCTCAAAGCCTTGGATCCTTTTTACCCTTGGCTTATGGTTTAAAGGGCTATTGGCTTTTTTTCTTGCTTTTTCTCTCTTTTTTCTTTTTTTCGCCAATTTTTTTCACTGCTTTTTCTTGCTTCGAGAACCAATTTCATGATTTTTCAGATTATCAATAACATTTCTCTTTGTTCATCATTCTTTCAAGAGCCAACAATTTCACTGTTCAAGCATTCATTAGAGAACAAAGAGTATTGCCACCACATCAAACTAACTAAACTAGTTTCAAGATAAAATTTGAAATCCAAGTACTTCTTGTTCTTTTGTAATTAAGCAGATTTTTCTTTTAAGAGAGGTGAAGGATTCATTTATTCATAGCTTTAAGGCATAGACACTAGACACTAATGATCATGTAATGAAGACACAAACATAGCTGGAACATACAGCATAAAAATCGAAAAAAGAAAAATAAATAGACAAGGAGATTAAGGAATGAGTCCACCTTAGTGAGGGGGCATCTTCCTCTTGAAAATTCTATAGAGTGCTCGAGCTCCTCAATGTCTCTTCTGTGCCTTTGTTGCTCTATCCTTAGTGCTTTTGGTGCTCCCAATAGTTGTGTGGAGGAAAATGTATCCCTTGGGGCAGCTCAGGGATTTCTTGATAAGGGAATTCCTCATGCTCTTGTTGAGTGCCATGAATGGGCTCTCTTGATGTACAGTCAAATGCTCTACTATTGAGCTATGGACCCTTGAAATGAATCTCTCCATCTCCCATGACTCGGGGTGGAAGCAATTGTCTTCTCTTTCCTCTTTCTAGAGGTTTCTCTGGCCTTAGGTGCCATAAATGGTTATGGAAAAATAAAAAGTGATGCTTTTACCACACCAAACTTAAAAGGTTTGCTCGTCCTCGAGCAAAGGAAGAAAGAAAGAAGGGGAAGAAGAAGAAAATGGAGGAGATGGAGGATGGGGTTTTTTGGGGAAGAGATTTGGAGGTGATTGGTGAAGGGTATATGGGGAAAAGTGTTGTAGAAAGGTGTGAAGAGGAGAGAGAGTGAGTTGAGGTTGGTAGGGATCCTGTGGGGTCTACAGATCCTGAGGGGCCAAGGATTTCTCATCCCTGCTCTAATTTGGCGTTCAACACGCCTTAGAGTGTAATTCTGGCGTTTAAATGCCAGTCTGCTGCCCTATTCTGGCGTTTAAACGCCAGCTTTCCTTCCTGTTCTGGCGTCTAAACGCCAATTTGCTACCCTACTTTGGCGTTTACACGCCAGCTTTCTGCTCTGTTTTGGCATTTAAACGCCAGTCTAGTGCCCTGTTCTGGTGTTCAAACACCCAGAAAGGTGCCAGATTGGGCGTTTAAATGCCCATTGTGCTGCCCTTACTGGCGTTTAAACACCAGTAAGTCCTTCCTCCAGGGTGTGCTGTTTTCGACATCTACTTTATTTTTATGAGTGTCTTTGTGACTTCACATGATCATCAACCTAAAAGAAAACATAAAATAACATATATAAAATTAGAATAAAATTGGGTTGCCTCCCAATAAGCGCTTCTTTAATGTCAATAGCTTGACAGTGAGCTCCTATGGAGTCTCACCGATACTCAGAGCATGGTTGAGATCTCTTAACACCAAACTTAGAGTTTGGCTGTGGCCTCCCAACACCAAACTTAGAGTTTGAATGTGGGGGCTCTGTTCGACTCTGTATTGGGAGAAGCTCTTCATGCTTACTCTCTGTGGTTACAGATGGAGAACCTTGAGTCTTTACTACAAGGCATTCTTCATTCACATGAAGGATCAACTGTCCTCTGTCAACATCAATCACAGCTCTTGCTATGGCTAGGAAGGGTCTTCCAAGGATGATGGACTCATCCTCATTCCTAAAGGCCTTCAACCTTCACTAGCACGTCCTCTACTATTCCATAAGCCTTTTTCATAGATTTATCTGCAATCTCCAATGAGAATTTGGCAGCCTGTACCTCATAGATTCCCAGTTTCTCCATTACAGAGAGTGGCATCATGTTTATCCCTGACCCCAGGTCACACAGAGCTTTTTCAAAGGTCATGGTGCCTATGGTACAGGGTATTAAGAATTTACCAGGATCCTGTTTCTTTTGAGGTAAATTTTGCTGAACCAATGTATTCACTTCATTGGTGAGCGAGGGAGGTTCACCTTCCCAAGTCTCATTACCAAATAATTTGGCATACAACTTCATGATTGCTCCTAAATATTGGGCAACTTGCCCTTCAACAATATCTTCATCCTCTTCAGGAGATGAATAATCATCAGAGCTCATGAATGGTAAAAGAAAGTCCAATGGAATCTCTATGGTCTCTATACGAGCCTCAGATTCCTTTGGTTCCTCATTAGGGTACTCCTTACTGAATGGTGGACGTTCATTGAGGTCTTCCTCATTGGAATTTTTGTCGTCCTCCTCCTTCAAGGTTTCAGTCATTTTGATTACATCAATGGCCTTGCACTCTCCTTTGGGGTTCTCTTCTGTATTGCTTGGGAGAGTGCTACGAGGAGTTTCAGTAACCCTTTTACTCAGCTGGCCCACTTGTGCCTCCAAATTTCTAATGGAGGATCTTGTTTCAGTCATGAAACTAAGAGTGGCTTAGATAGATCAGAGACTATGTTTGCTAAGCTAGAAGAATTCTGCTCAGAATGCTCTGTCTGTTGCTGAGGTGATGATGGGAAAGGTTTGCTATTGATAAACTTGTTTCTTCCACCATTGTTATTATTAAAGCTTTGCTTCTGTTGATCCTTCCATGAAAAAATTGGAAGATTTTTCCATGAAGGATTATAGGTGTTTCCAAAGGCTTCACCCATATAATTCACCTCTGCCATTGCAGGGTTCTCAAGATCATAAGCTTCTTCTTCAGAAGATGCTTCTTTAGTACTGTTGGATGCATTTTGCAATCCATTTAGACTCTGAGAGATCATGGTGACTTGTTGGGTCAATATTTTGTTCTGAGCCAGTATGGCATTTGGAGCATCAATTTCAAGAACTCCTCTCTTTTGAGGCGTCCCATTACTCACAGGATTCCTCTCAGAGGTATACATGAACTGGTTATTTGCAACCATTTCAATAAGTTCCTGAGCTTCTGCAGGCATTTTCTTTAGGTGAATGAATCCACCTGCAGAGTGGTCCAGTGATATCTTGGAAAATTCAAACAGACCATCATAGAATATATCTAATGTGGTCCATTCTGAAAGCATGTCAGAAGGATACCTTTTGGTCAGCTGCTTGTATCTTTTCCAAGCTTCATAGAGGGACTCACCATCTTTTTGTCTGAAGGTTTGAACATCCACTCTAAGCTTGCTTAGCTTTTGAGGAGGAAAGAACTTGGCTAAGAAATCCGTGACCAGCTTATCCCAAGAGTCTAGACTATCTCTAGGTTGTGAGTCCAACCATGTTCTAACTCTGTCTCTTACAGCAAAAGGGAAAAGCATAAGCTTGTAGACTTCAGGATCAACTCTGTTGGTCTTAACAGTATCACAGATCTGCAAAAACTCCATGAAACTTGCAGTTCTGTTGCAGTAGAGAAACTAATTGAGGCTTTAGCTCAAAATTGTTTACTCCTATGGCAGGGATTGAGATGCTTCTTCCATAAAAGTTGGAAGTTGGAGTAGTAAAATCACCAAGCATCTTCCTTGCATTGTTGTTTGGTTCGGCCATAATTGTTTCTTTTGTTGTTTCCTTTTCAAAAATTTCAGTGAGGTCCTCTTCAGAGTTTTGTGCTTTAGCTGCTCTTAGCTTCCTCTTCAGAGTCCTTTCAGGTTCAGGATCAGCTTCAACAAGTATGCCTTTATCTTTGTTCCTTCTCATATGAAAGAGAAGAAAACAAAGAAAATATGGAATTCTCTATGTCACAGTATAGAGATTCCTTGAGGTGTCAGAGGAAAATAAGAATAGAAGAAAGAGGTAGGTAAAATTTCGAACACACAAAGAGAGAAGGAGTTTGAATTGACAATGGAGGAGGAATGTTAGTGTTTAATTAGAAGAAGATGAGAGAGAGGGGGGAAATTTTCAAAAAAAAATTAATAACTAAAAAAATGAAAATTTAAAATAATTTTGAAAAATTGGTTGATTTGGAAAAAGATATGAAATAGTAAAACAAACAAAAAGTCAATTAGTTAGCTAAGAAAAGATATGATTGAAATTTATTTTGAAAAAGATTTGAAAAGGAAATTAAAAAGATTTGATTTTTTTTTTGAAAAAGATATGATTGAAAATATTTGATTTGAAAAAGATTTGATTTTAAAAAAAATATGAAGATTTGAAAAAGATTTGATTTGAAAACAAAATTCCTCTCCTTGTGTCATCCTGGCGTTAAACACCTAGGAGCTGCATGTTTTGGGCGTTTAACGCCCAATTGCTGCATGGTTTGGGCATTTAAACGCCCAGCCAGGTACCTTGGCTGGCGTTTAAACGCTAGTTTTCCTTCCTTACTGGGCGTTTAAACGCCCAACCAGGTACCCTAACTGGCATTTAAACGCCAGTTTTCCTTCGTTACTGGGCGTTTTGAACGCCCAACTTTTTCTCTATAATTCCTCTGCTTTATGTTCTTGGATCTTCATTTTTCTATATCCTTTATTCAAGAAGATATATTTTCAATTTTGAAAAACAACAAAATGAGTCAAAACATATAATTCTTGGATCAAAACACAAGATATATGCAAGAACATTATGAACGTCAAGATGAACACCAAGAACAATCTTGAAGATTAAGATGAACCTCAAGAACTTAGTTTTCCATAAAAGAAAACTTGCAAGACACCAAACTCAGAACTTTCTCATGTTTGGGCCATATGCTTTGCAAGAATGCACATGTAAAACATCATGCAGTGCAAAACAAGAAATCATGAAGATCAAACAAGGCAATTCATCAAGAACAGCTTGAAGATCATCAAGAATATTATGCATGTTTTTTAAAATTTGCAAGACAATTAAAATCATGCAATTGACACCAAACTTAAAATTTGGCCTTAGGTTCAAACAAGAACCATGAAATATTTTTGAGTTTTTATGATTTTATGAAATTTTTTGTATTTTTTGAAAATTATATTTGGAAAAACAAAAAAAAGTAGAAAATTTTAAAAGATTTTTGAAAACTTTTTGAAAACAAAATAAGAAGAAAATAACCTAATATGAGCAACAAGATGAACCGTCAGCTGTCCAAACTCGAACAATCCCCGGCAACGGCGCCAAAAACTTGGTGCACGAAATTATGATCATCAACAATGGCGCCAACAACTTGGTCGCACAATTGTAATCTCACTTCTTTGTCACAACTTCGCACAACTAACCAACAAGTGCACTGGGTCGTCCAAGTAATACCTTACGTGAGTAAGGGTCGATCCCACGGAGATTGTCGGCTTCAAGCAAGCTATGGTCACCTTGTAAATCTCAGTCAGGTGGATTCAAATGGGTTATTAAAAGATAAATAAAACATAAAGTAAAGATCGAGATACTTATGTAATTCATTGGTGAGAATTTCAGATAAGCGTGTGAAGATGCTTCATTCCTCTTGAATCTCTGCTTTCTTACTGCCTTCATCCAATCCTTCATACTCCTTTCCATGACAAGCTGTATGTTCGGGTTTCACCGACGTCAATGGATACCTCCCGTCCTCAGTGAAAATGGTCTAAATGCACTGTCACCACACGGCTAATCATCTGTAGGTTCTCGATCATGTTGGAATAGAATCCAGTGATTCTTTTGCGTCTGTCACTATGCCCAACACTCGCGAGTTTGAAGTTTGTCACAGTTATCCCATCTCAGATCCTACTCGGAATACCATAGACAAAGTTTAGAGTTTTCGGATCTTAGGAATGGCCACCAATAATTCTAGCTTATACCACGAAGACTCCGATCTTTCGGAATGGAGGCTAAGAGATACACGCTCGATCTAAGGTAGAACGAAAGTGGTTGTCAGGCACACGTTCATAGGTGAGAATGATGATGAGTGTTACGGATCATCACATTCATCATGTTGAAGTGCAGTGAATATCTTAGAATAAGAATAAGCTGAATTGAATAGAAGAACAATAGTAATTGCATTAATACTCGAGGAACAGCAGAGCTCCACACCTTAATCTATAGTGTGTAGAAACTCCACCGTTGAAAATACATAAGGACAAGGTTCAAGCATGGCCATGAGGCCAGCTCCCAAAATGTGATCAAGAGATCAAAAGATGATCAAAAGATGAAAATACAATAGTAAGAGGTCCTATTTATAATGAAACTAGCTACTAGGGTTTACAGAAATAGGTGAATGATGCAGAAATCCACTTCCGGGCCCACTTGTTGTGTGCTTGGGCTGAGCATTGAGCTTTACATGTGTAGAGACTTCTCTTGGAGTTAAACGCCAGTTTTGGTGCCAGTTTTGGCGTTTAACTCCAACTTTTATGCCAGTTCTAGCGTTTTGACTTCAGAATTGGGCAGAGAAGGGGCGTTTGAACGCCGGTTTGCGTCGTCAAAACTCGGACAAAGTATGGACTATTATATATTGCGGGAAAGCTCTGAATGTCTACTTTCCAGCGCAATTGAGAGTGCACCATTTAGAGTTCTGTAGCTCCAGAAAATTCACTTCGAGTGCAGGGAGATCAGAATCCAACAGCATCTGCAGTCCTATCAGCCTCTAAATCAGATTTTTGCTCAGGTCCCTAAATTTCAGTCAAAAAATACCTGAAATCACATAAAAACACACAAACTCATAGTAAAGTCCAGAAATATGAATTTTGCATAAAAACTAATAAAAACATCCCAAAATATAGCTAGATCCAACTAAAAACTACATAAAAATAATTCCAAAAAGCATATAAATTATCCGCTCATCAGAGGTGCTAGAAAGACTTACAGGACATAAATATTACTGCTTCCTGGATGGTTACTCTGGCTACAACCAAATAGTTGTAGACCCCAAGGACCAGGAGAAAACTTCCTTTACTTGTCCCTATGGAGTCTTTGCTTATAGGAGAATGCCCTTTGGATTGTGCAATGCATCTACAACATTCCAAAGGTGCATGCTCTCCATCTTTTCAGAAATGATTGAGAAGTTCATAGAAGTGTTTATGGATGACTTCTCTGTGTTTGGGGATTCATATTCTGATTGCCTACATCACCTCGCCCTGGTGCTGAAGAGGTGCCAAGAAACCAACCTGGTTTTAAACTGGGAGAAGTGCCACTTTATGGTAACTGAAGGGGTGGTTCTTGGCCATAAGATCTCCAAAAAGGGTATAGAAGTGGACAAGGCAAAGGTGACAGTAATTGATAAATTGCCTCCACCATGCAATGTCAAGGCAATTAGAAGCTTTTTGGGACATGCTAGGTTCTATAGGAGGTTTATTAAAGATTTTTCAAAGATTGCTAAACCTCTCAGCAACCTACTTGTTTCAAATACCCACTTTGTTTTTGATGGAGAGTGCATGTTAGCCTTTAATGAACTTAAAAATAGACTTTCCTCTGCACCTATTATAGCACCACCTAGCTGGGATCTACCTTTTGAATTGATGTGTGATGCATTTGATTTTGCTGTTGGTGCTGTTCTAGGACAGAGGAAAGACAAGCTAGTACATGTTATCTACTATGCTAGCAAAGTTCTCAATGAGAATCAAAGAAACTACACCACTACAAAGAAGGAACTTTTAGCCATAGTCTTTGCTTTTAATAAATTCAGATCATATCTTATTGGCTCTAAAGTTACTATTTTCACTGATCATGCAGCCCTCAAATATCTACTGGCCAAGCAAGAATCCAAACCTAGGTTGATAAGGTGGGTCTTGCTACTTCAAGAATTCAACATAGAGATAAAAGATAGAATGGGGCAGAGAACAAGGTGGCTAACCACCTCTCAAGAATTTCACCTGAAGAAGATGAAGCACAACAATTTGAAGTGAATGAAAGCTTCCCTGATGAGCAGTTGATGATGATTCAAGAAAGCCCTTGGTTTACTGATACAATCAACTTCAAGGCTATTGGGGAGTTGCCCACCAACATCAACAAGTACATGAGGAGGAAGCTACTCAATGATGCTAAACACTACATCTGGGATGGGCCATACTTGTTCAAAAAGGGTGTTGATGGAATCTTGAGGATATGTATTTCACAAGAAGAAGGGCAAGAAGTGTTGTGGTGATGCCATGGATCTGCATATGGAGGCCATTTTAGTGGAGAAAGAACAGCAGCAAAGGTGCTCCAATGTGGGTTCTTTTGGCCAATAGTATTCAAAGATGCTAAGGAATTGGTGTCAAGGTACAATGAATGCCAAAGAATTGGCAATCTACCCAAGAAAAATGAGATTCCACAGTAGTTTCCTAGAACTTGAGTTGCTTGATGTATGGGGAATTGACTTCATAGGTCCCTTCCCTACCTCATACTCAAACAAGTACATTCTAGTGACAGTGGACTATGTATCTAAGTGGGTGGAGGCCATTGCAGCACGAACAAATGATAACAAGGTAGTTATGAACTTCCTTAGGAGGAACATCTTTAGCCGATTTGGAGTCACCAGAGCTCTTATTAGTGATGGAGGGAGCCACTTATACAACAGACCATTGGAAGCCCTCCTCTTAAGATATGGAGTGAAACATAAGGTTGTGACACCTTATCACCCTCAAACAAGTGGGCAAACAGAGGTATCTAATAGAGAGCTAAAAATGATCCTAGAGAAAACTGTGGGAGCTTCAAGAAAGGACTGGTCAAAGAGGCTGGATGACACTCTTTGGGCATATAGGACAGCTTTCAAAACACCAATAGGGATGACCCCATATCAGCTGGTGTATGGGAAGGCATGTCATATACCCCTTGAGCTTGAACACAAAGCCTTTTGGACACTCAAGCTACTAAACTTTGATGGTAATGCTGCTGGGGAGAAAAGGATTTTGCAACTACAAGAAATAGAAGAACTCATATCTCAAGCATATAAAAATGCCAAAATCTACAAGAGAAAGTTAAGAGGTGGCATGATCAAAAGATAGCGAGAAGAGAGTTTATAGAAGGTCAAAAGGTGCTACTATACAACTTAAGACTCAAGTTCTTCCCAGGGAAGCTTAAGTCTCGATAGTCAGGACCTTTTACCATCCTTAAAGTATCCCTCTATGGTCATGTAAAGCTCATGGAGGACAAAACTCAGAGAACTTTCACTGTAAATGGCCATAGACTCAAACATTACTTGGGAAACTCTTTGAAGGAGCAAAGAGTGAGCTACAACCTCAACTAAACATGGAGGAATGTCAAGCTAATGACATTAAAGAAGCACTGGTTGGGAAGCACCCCAACATTCATATCCTTTCGATTTCTTGCTTTCTAGAAGTAGTTTTAGGATTGCTAGTTTAGGTAGCTTAAGTTCTAGTTAATCTTAAAGTTTTCCATAATTAGTTTGTGATTGATAGCTTAGGAAGTTAAAATTTAAAGTGTTTGTTAGTTAGTTTTTTTTACTGGAAGTGCAAGGCTACTGGGTTCACTCATTAACATTGATTGAATTGGGTTGCAAAACTTAGCTAAAGAGCTATGTTTGGTGTGGCCACTGATGAGCGGATAATTTATACGATTTTTGGCATTGTTTTTAGGTAGTTTTTAGTAAGTTCAAGCTACTTTTAGGGATGTTTCAATATTTTTTATGTTAAATTCACATTTCTAGACTTTACTATGAGTTTGTGTGTTTTTCTATGATTTCAGGTACTTTCTGGCTGAAATTGAGGGAATTGAGCAAAACTCTGATAGGAGGCTGACAAAGGACTGCTGATGCTGTTGGAATCTGACCTCCCTGCACTCAAAATAGATTTTATGGAGCTACAGAACTCCAAATGGCGCGCTCTCAACAGCTTTGGAAATTAGCCAGTCAGAGCTTTCCAGCAATATATAATAGTCCATACTTTATTCGGGAATTGATGACGTAAACTGGCGCTCAACGCCAATTCCATGTTGCTGTCTGGAGTAAAACGCCAGAAACACTGCACGACCCGGAGTTGAACGCCCAAAACATGTTACAACTTGACGTTCAACTCCAAAAGAAGCCTCAGCTCGTGGATAGATCAAGCTCAGCCCAAACACACACCAAGTGGGCCCCAGAAGTGGATTTATGCATCAATTACTTACTCATGTAAACCCTAGTAGCTAGTCTAGTATAAATAGGATAATTTATTATTGTATTAGACATCTTTGATCTCAGTTTTGTTTTATTCTTCATCTTAGGAAGCTATTGATCATGTTTTGCATGCTGGCCATTCGGCCATGCCTGAACTTTTCACTTATGTATTTTCAACGGTGGAGTTTCTACACACCATAGATTAAGGGTGTGGAGCTCTGCTGTACCTCAAGTTTTAATACAATTACTACTGTTTCTATTCAATTCTCTTTATTCCTATTCTAAGATATTCGTTGCACTTTAACTTGATGAATGTGATGATCCGTGACACTCATCATCATTCTCACCTAAACGCGCGTGACTGACAACCACTTCAGTTCTACCTTAGGCCAAGCGCATATCTCTTGGATTCCTTAAATAGAATCTTCGTGGTATAAGCTAGATTGATGGCGGCATTCATGGGAATCTGAAAAGTCTAACCTTGTCTGTGGTATTCCGAGTAGGATTCCGGGATTGAATGACTGTGACGAGCTTCAAACTCCTGAAGGCTGGGCGTTAGTGACAGACGCAAAAGAATCAAGGGATTCTATTCCAACCTGATTGAGGTGGTTGTCAGGCACACATTCATAGGTGAGAATGATGATGGGTGTCACGGATCATCACATTCATCAAGTTGAGGAACAAGTGATAACTTAGAATGGGAGCAAGCGTGATTGAATGAAAAACAGTAGTAATTGCATTAATCCATCAAGACACAGCAGAGCTCCTCACCCCCAACCATGGGGTTTAGAGACTCATGCCGTAGAAAGTACAGTATGAAATGTGTAAAGTGTCATGAGGTAGAGATACAATGTCAAAATATCCTATTTATAGTGAACTAGTAACCTAGGCTATACAGAAATGAGTAAATGACGTAAAAATCTACTTCCGGGATCCACTTGGTGTGTGCTTGGGCTGAGCATTGAAGCTTTCATGTGTAGAGACTTTTCTTGGAGTTAAACGCCAGCTTTTGTGCCAGTTTGGGCATTTAACTCCAATTTTTGTGCCAGTTCCGGCGTTAAACACCGGGAATTCTGAAGCTGATTTGCAATGCCGATTTGGGCCATCAAATCTCGGGCAAAGTATGGACTATTATATAGTGCCGGAAAGCCCAGGATGTCTACTTTCCAACGCAATTGAGAGCGCACTAATTAGGCTTCTGTAGCTCCAGAAAATCCACTTTGAGTGCAGGGAGGTCAGAATCCAACAGCATCTGTAGTCCTTTTTCAGCCTCTGAATCAGATTTTTGCTCAGGTCCCTCAATTTCAGCCAGAAAATACCTAAAATCATAGAAAAACACACAAACTCATAGTAAAGCCCAGAAAAGTGAATTTTAAATAAAAACTAATAAAATCATACTAAAAAATAACTAAAATATACTAAAAACATACTAAAAACAGTGCCAAAACGCGTATAAATTATCCGCTCATCACTCTTGAAAGAATGATGAACAAAGAGAAATGTTATTGATAATCTGAAAAATCATGAAATTGATTCTTGAAGCAAGAAAAATTAGTGAAAAAAAAAGAAAAGAAGTAGCGAAAAATAAAAGAAAAAGAAAGAAAAAGAAAAAGCAAGAAGTAAAAGCCAAAAGCCCTTTAAACCAAAAGGCAAGGGTAAAGATGATCCAAGGGTTTGAGCATTAATGGATATGAGGGCCCAAGGAAATAAAATCCAGGCCTAAGCGGCTAAATCAAGTTGTCCCTAACCATGTGCTTGTGTCATGAAGGTCCAAGGGAAAAGCTTGAGACTAAGTGGTTAAAGTTGTGATTCAAAGCAAAAGAGTGTGCTTAAGAGCTCTGGACACCTCTAATTGGAAAGCTTAGTCACAATCTGAAAATGTTCACCGAGTTATGTGTTTGTGGCAATTATGTATCCGGTGGTAATACTGAAAAACAAAGTGCTTAGGGCCATGGCCAAAACTCATAAAGTAGCTGTGTTCAAGAATCAATATACTAAACTAGGAGAATCAATAACACTATCCAAAATTCTGAGTTCCTATAGATGCCAATCTTTCTGAACTTCAAAGGAAAAAGTGAGATGCTAAAACTGTTCAGAAACAAAAAGCTACTAGCCCCGCTCATCTAATTGGGACTAAGTTTTTTTGATATTGTGGGATTCATTGTATATTCTCTTATTTTTATCCTATTTTGTTTTCAGTTGCTTGGGGACAAGCAACAATTTAAGTTTGGTGTTGTGATGAGTGGATAATTTATACGCTTTTTGGCATTCTTTTTAGATAGTTTTTAGTAGGATCTAGCTACTTTTTAGTATATTTTTATTAGTTTTTAAGCAAAATTCACATTTCTGGACTTTACTATGAGTTTGTGTATTTTTCTGTGATTTCAGGTATTTTCTGGCTGAAATTGAGGGATCTGAGCAAAATTCTGATTCAGAGGCTGACAAAGGACTGCTGATGTTGTTGGATTCTGACCTCTCTGCACTCGAAATAGAATATTTTGCGCTACAGAAGTCCAAATGGCACGCTCTTAATTTCGTTGGAAAGTAGACATCCAGAGCTTTCCAGCAATATATAATAGTCCATACTTTGCTCGGGTTTAGATGACGCAAACTGGCGTTTAACCTCAGCTTTCTGCCCTATTCTGGCGTTAAACGCCAGAAACAAGTTGCAAAGCAGAGTTAAACGCCAAAAATAAGTTACAAACTGGCGTTTAACTCCAAGGAAGACCACTAAATGTGAAAGCTTCAATGCTCAGCCTAAGCACACACCAAGTGGGTCCGAAAGTAGATTTCTGCATGATTTACTCATTTCTGTAACCCTAGTAACTAGTTTAGTATAAATAGAACTTTTTACTATTGTATTAGACATCTTTTGAACATCTTTGGATTACCTTTTGATCCTTTAATCATGTTTTGGAGGCTGGCCTCTCAGCCATGCCTAGACTGTGTTCTTATGTATTTTCAATGGTGGAGTTTCTACACACCATAGATTAAGGTGTGGAGCTCTGCTGTTCCTCGAGTATTAATGCAAAGTACTACTGTTTTCTATTCAATTCATGCTCATTCTTATTCTAAGATATTCATTCGCACACAAGAACATGACGAATGTGATGATTATGTAACACTCATCACCATTCTCACTCATGAACGCGTGATTGACAATCACTTCCATTCTACATGAAACAAGCTAGAATGTGTATCTCTTGGATTCCTGGTCCATGCAGTTGATTGACTCTCCTGACAATAGAGCCTTCAATTCCTTGCGATCAGAGTCTTCGTGGCATAAGTTAGAATCAATTGGTAGCATTCTTGAGATCCAGAAAGTCTAAACCTTGTTTGTGGTATTCTGAGTAGGATCTGGGATGGGATAACTCGTGACTGTAGGGCATGGTGACAGATGCAAAAGGATAGTAAATCCTATTCCTACACGATCGAGAACCGACAGATGATTAGCCCTACGTAACCAGTAGCTGTACCATTTTCACTGAGAGGATGAACGGTACCCATTGACAACGGTGATCCCCCTACAAACATCTTGCCATGGAAAGGAGTGTGAAGGATTGGACTAAGGCAGTAGGAAAGCAGAGATTCAAAAGGAATGAGGCATCTCCATACACGTATCTGAAATTCTCACCAACGATTTACATAAGTATCTCTATCTTTATTCTGCGTTTTACTTATATTTTAATTATCAAAACTCCATAACTATTTTAATCTGCCTAACTGAGATTTACAAGGTGACCATAGCTTACTTCAAGTCGACAATCTCCGTGGGATCGACCCTTACTCACGTAAGGTTTATTACTTGGATGACCCAGTGCACTTGCTGGTTAGTTGTGCAAAGTTGTGAAAAAGAGTTGAGATCACAATTTCGTGCACCACTAGCTTGATTATACATCTCTTAGACGGATAATCTACGACTTCATTGGGGACTTCTGAAAACATTAGTTCAACCGAGGTATGGGGAGATTAAAGTCTTTGTGGTAGAGGCTAGAACTCAAAGGCGCAGCATTCTCTGATCCGGAAGATTCGACATTTTCTGTGGCATTTTGAGTAGGATCATTAAGGAGAACGGACTGAAGGAGCTTCACCCTCAATCAAAATAGATCTACACTAACGCTGGGGTTCAGATCTAAAGGAGCATTGGCAACCTCTCAACCGGTGTCAGTCACATACAGCCTGCCATAGAAGAAATCATTCACAGTTGAAAAAGACAGTAAGAGCAAAATTAATCCAGTAGAACAAAGCATCTCCAAGCCTTAACTATCTTCTTATCGCAGTTTACACAACTTCTAAGTAACGTTTTATTTATTTCCTTTTATGTACTTTAAACAACACACCTACTTCTTCTATCGGCCTGACTAAGATCTGCAAGATAACCATCTTCTTATAGTGTATTGTATTTATTTTGCACTTTTACGTACTGGAAACCCATGGGTCGGGGGTTCTTATTCCGTATATATCTCTTGTTTTTCAGATGTAGGTTCTGGTGCTTAATAGTGAGTTGTGGTTTATCTGAATGATGGCAAAGATCGTTGAACTCTGTTTTACTTTTGTTTATAATCTCTCCGCACTTATTTTGAAAACCTTGTGGTTATGTATTTATTTTCCTTTTGAAAACTTGCTTATAGAGGCTTTGATGTATATTCTACGAGAGATAAGAAAGTTACTATTGTCAACTGATTTTATTACTGTACCCTAGTCGGCTTAAGCTTCGCAGGTGGTGACTAGTGGCTTTTGTTTATAAAACTTGTGTGTGTGTATGTACCTTATCTTGATTCAATATCCGAATACGTTTTATCTTCTTTTGTCGATACGCGAGTGTTACGATTTCACAATTTTATTTTTACTCCTTTCAGGATTCTCGATTAATACTCCTTTCAATTATACTTATAACTATGTATTAAAAATCCACCTTGAGAGTCGTACCACCTTATTATCATTGAATTATGACTCGAGCATAAAAATTTGAATATTAGGGTGTTACATTTATGGTATCAAAGCAGTTCATCCTCGTTAGCCTGAGGGTGGACTACTTATGCTTCAATGCATACTCTGAGTCTGTGCCTGTGCTTGTTAGGGTATCTAACTGATACATCTAGCATGAAGTTCATGAGTGTATCTTTGGTAACTTGAAGCACTTAACTTGAGATATTGAGTCTGATCACCTCGATATTGCTTGTCTGAATGGTGTCTCATGGACATGAGTGAGGTACTCGGGAAGGAATTCCCTAGGATGAACCGGTGAGGGAACGCGAGATCGGAATCTTGGCATTGGCAATGAGCAGATATTTTATACGCTTTTTTGGCATCATTTTCGTATAGTTTTTAGTATATTTTGTTTAGTTTTTATTAAGTTTTTATAGGTTTTAGTGTTAAATTCACAATTTTTGGATTCTACTTTGAGTTTGTGTGTTTTTGGAAAATTTCAGGTATTTTCTGGCTGAAATTGAGGAGCTGGAGTGTAACAACCCTAGTTTTTGAAAATCAAATAATTAGTTATTTGTGATTTATTTTAAGAAAATTATTTTGCTAAAGGTAATTAAATAGAGTTTCTTGATAATTGGTATTTAAATTAATTAGAATTTTTATATAATCTTTATTAGATATTTGGTATGATTGAAATTATAATTTTGATAATTGAAAAATAAGAAGAATTGTATAATTTAATTTAAATAAATTCTATTTTAAACGAATTATGTTATTAATTTGAACTCTTAGAAATTAATTTATTAGAAATGATTAGATTAATTTTTATAAATACTTTAAGTTTACGGCAAATAATATTTATGTATGATCTTTATTATAAATAGTTATTTTATAATTTAAAATTAAAAATAGTTAATTGAACTTAACAATATATTGATAAATAACCTTTTTAAATATTTTTAATAGAGTACATTTGATTTTAAAATTATCTTACCCTCTAATTTTATCAAAATATCAATTCATATCTATCCATATTACTTTATAAAATCCCTAATTTCTAACCCTAATTCCCAAATCAAACTCAGAAACCCTAATTTCCTAAATTGAAAACCTGAGTTCCTAATCAGAAATCCTAACCTGCCCATTTTCTTCTCCCTTCAGCCGCTGAACCCCACCCTCCTTCCACCCCCTCTCACACGGACAGCACTCACTCTCATCAACTCATATCACACACACCCACACTCAACAAAGACAAAGGAGAGAAGAGAAGAGGGAGTCATCGCCGCGCAGCCGCCGTCCTGTCATAAACACCGTCGCGGGGGAAGACTAGAGCGGAGGCACGGAGCAGCGCCGAGAGGGAGAGAGGTCACCGTTGCGTCCTGATCACCATCACCACTGATCATCCTTGGAGCCACTATGTCACACGTCGCCGACGAAGAATAGAGAGAGAGAGGAGACGCGAAGAAGAGGAGCCGTCCCACACCGCGATTGTGCCACCGTCACTGTTGAACCCTAGCCGTCGTAGAACATCCAACGTTGCCACTGTCCGTCGCTAGAAGTGGATTTCGTCGCTGCTGCTGCCACCAAGGAGCCCAAAGAGAAACGCGGCAGGGAAGCTCCGTTGAGGCTAGTCACCAGCGCTGAAGCCTTCATGGTCGCTGCTGCCATCTGAGCTGCCACCAGAGGAAGCCACTGCCGCCGATGAGTTGCCGCCACTATTAAGTCTGTCATGGAAAGAAATGCGACCGTGGTAAAAGAACCTGTCACTGCAGCTAAGCTCACCGAAAGCCATAGCACCTGTTCTACCTTGCCTTGCTCTATCTTGGTTGTCTTCTCTGTTAGCTCAGAATTGCTATAAGTTGTTGTTGTTGCGACTGGGGACCATTTTATGGCCGCTCGAACTACCATTGGAGCTGATGTTCAGTTAATGCCGCTGCCTGGGTCGCTGCGGTACAAGCCGCTGTTGATGAATCTGCTCTGTTTAGTGATTCCCGTGAGTTGCGACATTGAGGTAGGGGATTTATTTTTAAAATTAAACATTTTTAATTTAGAATGCCTACAAAGTTATTTGGATAAGTGCAAATGGTTAACAATGGTTAAGAATTTCTTAATTAACATTAATGACTTGAAATGGATTTGAAATTAGTTAGTTGTTGTGGTTATTCTGAGCTGTGATTGAATTTAGATGTTGTTGTGATTAATGATTAATTTAGTATAATTTATTAAATTGAAGTATGCCGAGTTAATTTTTGAAAAGTTGTCGTATGGATAATTGATGAATTGAGTTTGGATTGTTGCTGTGAATGTAATTGGTTTTGTTGTTATGAGAGCCTAATTGAAGAAATAAGCTTGGTTTGAGGTTATGAAATTTGGATTAAGTTTGATGATGTTTTAGTATTTCAATTGGAGTATTGAATTCAGGTCATGGCTGTGAATGTTTTGGGCTTTGTTGTGAGTGTTTATAGCTATAATTGATATTGGTTTTTCTGATTTTGACGGAATTGTTGAAAAGTTCTGATTTTATGTGATTATACTGAATTAGTTAAGTTGTATGGCTATATTATGGTTATTGAGAGTAAGTGCTTGTCGTTGTTTTTAGTTATCTGATATATTGGAATGGCTGTAAAATGGATTTGTGACGGGTTGGAATTGGTTAAAATGTGGCTGCGAATGGTGATTCATTTAATGTTACTTATTAAATTGAAATATGATGAGTTAATTCTTGAATGAAATGTAACTAAGAAAAGTTAGTTGTGGTGATTACTCTGTGTTATGATTGAAGTTGGATGCGGATGTGAATTAAGTTTGGGTTATGGCTGTGATGTTGACTGGCTTCGTGGTCGTGAGTAATTAATTGATGAGATTTACTTTGGTTTGAGGCTCTGATTGTTATTGGTTTTCTGATTATTTTATAATTGCTGGAAATTCCGATTTTAGTCGATTATGTCAAGTTGGTTATTATTGTTGATCTAAGTTTAACTAGAGTTGATTTTGAGGACGGTTACAGGATTGAAGGTTGAGTAGTGAACTATTTTCTTAAAATATGATCTTTAGAATGAAATGGTAACTTCGCTAATAGCTAAATAACTTAAAAAATAACTTCAAATATGAAAAGTTGGTGTTTGGAATATTAGTTATGAACTCTTGAAGCTGGACTAGTTTACTTTTAAAGATTGGTTTATGGAAACTTTGAATTTAATTGATGTTAGGATGTTGGTCTTAAACTGATTTATAATGAGATGATTATTGAGATTCTGTTATTGTGATAACTGCTGATAAAAGAACTGGAGATTCGCTGAGAAAGAGGGAACTTGTAAGGGTAGTTAAGTCCAGAATTTAGGGGAGGTGTTGCCGGAATTTTTATAAAATTTGAGTTTTTGTTAGAAATGTTATTTTAAAAAGATTTGGATGTGGGAAGATATATTATTTGATTTTAAGTTATTAAGAACAAAATAAATTATGTTTTAAGTTGGATTTATTATGTATTGAGAAAAATATTTTGTTTTGAGTTTTATTTATTATGTTCTGAGTTCGATTTATTAAGGAAAATTATTCTATTTTAAGTTTGATTTATGTTAAAAAAAAGAATTATGTTTTGATTTTGATTTAATTTGGAAAAAGAATTGTTATAAGGTCGATTTAAATATAAAAAGACTTATCGTTTTGGACTTAGTCGATGATGGTTGACGATTGTTTATAAAATTGTAAAGTGAGTGTTCTTCTAAAAGTATTAAGGAAAGACTTCAATTCTTGGAAATGGTTTGAGTTGAGATTTGCCAAAGTAAGGAATGAAAAGAGGATTTGGTTTTAAATGATTGGTTAAGATTTTTGGGGACGAGTATTCGAGGAAATTAAGAAAGGTTTAAGGAAAATTGTGATGAATTTAAAAGGGAAAAGAGAATGGGAACTGATATATAGATTGTTGAGATTTAGAAAGGAAAATAAAGTGTTAAAAGGCAGGAAAAACCCATGAATTGATAAATGGTTAAATTCGGGAAGTACCCACGAACTGAATGATAATTGATTTCGGGGAAACTTATAAATTGTAATTTGTATTAAATGCGGGAAAACCCACGAATTGATAATCATTGATTACAGGAATAAACCACTAACTGTTATATGTTGATTGATCTCGGGTATAACCCACGAACTGAGGATCGTGTTTGTTGTTGTATGTTGATCTCGGGTATAACCCACGAACTGAGGATCGTATTTGTTGCTGTATGTTAATCTCGCAGAAACCCACGAACTGAGGATCATTGTTTTTTTTTGTGAATTGATCTTGGGGACGTCCACGAACTGAGGATCACTATTTTTCCTTGTGCCTATATTATGGGGTCGAGCTTTGCAACGACTGCTGGTAGTCACGAAGGAATGGTATTCTTACCACCGATACATGTGCACTAAGGACACAAAGGGAAGCCATATCTGGGACTTGTTCCTATGTAATGTCGGGCTGCAGGGTATAAACCGACACGTGAGCTTATGGCCTGCTTAGGACAGACATGCATCATATTGGTTGTGCATTTACATTTGGTTGTGTTTGTTTGTATTACTTCTCTGTGATTGTATTGTTTGTCTTATTGTGATTTGTTTGTGTGTTGAATTGAGTTTCTTACTTGTGCTAGTAGTTTGTGAATGTATAGAGATGATTAACAACGGTTGTTATGACTGAGAATCAATTATGTGGCTGAAAGATATTTAATATAACAAGTTTTGCGATTTAGATCTGTTTTGGTTTTAGAATTTCTTGAGTTTAGAGATTTTGAAAGAGGTAATTGATTAGCTAAAGTAACCTAAGAGTATTTTCAAAAATGGTTTTATAAGCAAAGTTAATTATTTGCATGATAATCATTACTTTTACGGCATTCCCATTCCTTACTGAGAACGCATGGTTTGTTCTCACTCCAAAATCTTCCACCCTTTCAGTGATACAGGTTTGAAGAATCAGTTTGAAGCTGCGGGAAATTCTAGAATTTATTTATGAGTTAAGGTTATGATTTAGGTTTCTTTCATAGAATTCCCTCGCCTTTGTAGCTTTAGTTTTTATTTTATGCAGAGGGATAGGAGTTGTACCTGAATTTTATTTAAATTTTTTTGCATAATATTTATTATTATTAATAATTATGTGATTATTATTACTTATGTGATTATTATTATTTATTAGTATTAATAATTATGTGATTATTAATAATTTTTCTGGAATTTTCTATAAAACTATCACGATATCGAACTAAAAGCTCAATAGTAAATAGTTAATAAAGGAAAGTAGGTTAGTAACGCCTTACTTTCAGTACGATCATGACGTTCTGGAAGTTGGGTCGTTACATGGAGCAAAAGTCTGATTCAGAGACAGAGAAAGCACTGTAGATGCTGTCCGATCCGGATCTGACCTCCTTGCATTTGGAAGAGCTTTTCTAGAGCAACAGAAGTCCCAATGGAGCTTTCTCAATGGCTATGGAAAGATGACTTCTAGAGCTTTCCAGAAATGTATAATATTCTATACTTTTCTTCGTATTAGAAGGCCCAAAACTGGCGTCCAACGCCACCTCCTGCCACTTTCCCGGCGTTCAGCGCCAAAAGAGCAGAGACCAGCGTCCAAACGCCCAGAGAGGACTCACTAGCCTGTGTTTCATGCCTTAGAGACCTCATAGCACGTGGATCTCATCAAAGCTCAGCCCAAACACTCATCAAGTGGGCCCCAAAAATAGATTTTAGCACTAAATAGACTGTTTTACCCTTACTAGTCATCTATTTAGTATTTAAAGTGCATTTTTCATTCTCCAAGCAGAGGACGCATACTTTAGACATTATTTTCGAGTTTTACATTGTATTTTCCTTTTAGTATGAGTTTCTAAACCTCCCTGTTGAGTCGTGTGAATTAATAAAAGTATTATTGTTTCTTCTTCGATCTGTGTTTGATTTACTTCTAAGATGTATATTCGTTCTTCAACATGGTGAATAGGATGATCAGTGAAAATCAGCTCTGTTCATCATACTAAGATGAACATGCCTGACAAACACCTGCATCTACTTGGGTTTGTGTGAATACATAACTAGAAAGTGTGAGCCAACAGTTATGTTTATAGATCTCTCAGACAGCTAATCCACGACTTCGTTGGGGACTTCTTGAGACACCAATTCAGCCAATTTCTGGGGAGATTAAGGTCTCTATGGTATAGGCTAGAACCAAAAGAAGCAGCATTCTCTGATCCGGAAGATTCGTCCTTGTCTGTGGCGTTTTGAGTAGGATCGCCAAGAGAATAAACTGCTAGAGCTTCACCCTTTGTCAGATTGGATGGCCACGGCCAATGGCATTTAATATGTAGCAGATGAGATCAATGACCACAGCCCATGGCATTGATAACATATAGCCTGCCATTGAAGAAATCACTCACAGGCAAAGAAGACAGTAATACCAAAGTTAATTTAAAAAGACAAAGCAACTTCAATACTAAACTATATTCATATTACTGATTATCCTTTTTCTTTGTTTACATGCCAACTTAGTTTAGATCTCACAAATATTTATCTATCAACTTCTGATTCACCTGACTAAGACCTGCAAGATAACCATAGCTTGCTTCAAACCACAATCCTCATGGGATCGACCCTGACTCGCTCAGGTATTACTTGGACGACCCAGTGCACTTGGTGGTATAGCTGTACGAAAGTGTGGGGATTCGTGCACCAAGTTTTTGGCACCGTTGCTGGGGATTGTTGAGTTTGGACAAACTGACGAATTGTCTTGCTCCCTAGATCAGGAAATTTTTATTTTATTTGAGTCTTTTATTTTTAGTTTCTTCTTCTTCAATTTTCGAAAAAAATTAAAAACCTTTTCAAAATTTTATTTTCTTTTCTTTGTTTAATCTTTGTTCTTTGTTTGTGTCTTGTGTTCTTGTTCTTATTGGGTTTTTCATTTTCTTTAAGTCTTTCTTTCAAAAAATTTTTCAAAAATTATTTCTTTGTTTAAATCTTGTGTCAAATCTTTCAATTTGGTGTCTTCTTGTGTCTTTCTTTTAAATTTTTGAAAATTTGTGTTTAGTTTTCTAAAAATTTTAAGTTTGGTGTCCTTTAAATGTTTTTGTGTTCTTTGAGTTTCTTGAGTCTTGTTCTTTGTGTTCATGTCAATCTTCAAAGTGTTCTTGTCTCTCTTTTGTGTTTTGATCATAAAATTTTTAAGTTTGGTGTCCCTTGGTGTTTTTTTTCAAAACTTTCGAAAACTTGGGCATTAGATCTAAAAATTTTAACTTTTGTATCTTTTACTTGTTTTTCTCTCTCTTTATTAAATTCCAAAATAAAAAAAAATATCTTTTCTATTTTTATTTTTAACTATATTTTCAAAATTTTTAATTAAAAATTCAGATTTTAATTTAAAAATTTTTGTCTTATCTTATCTTAGTTTTGAATTTAAAAAAAAAATCAAATCTTTTCAAAATCAAAATCATATCTTTTTCGAAAATCTTATCTTTTTCAAATTTCAAATTTCAAAATTTAATCTTTCTCAAAATCAAATTTCAAATCTTATCTTTTTAAAATCTTTTTCGAATCTTTTTGTTTCTTATCTTCTCTTCTCTTATCTTTTCTAATTTCTAACTTTCAAATTCGAATCTTTTCTTATCTTATCTCTTATCTTATTTTGAATTCAAATCTTTTCTTAATTAATAACTTCTTTCTCTCTCTTTTCTTTCAAAACTACCTAACTAACTCTTCTCTCTCTTAATTTTCGAAAACTCTCTCTTCTTGTCTCACTTCTCTTTTTCGAAAATTCACTAACTAATTTTCAACTCGTTATAAATTAATAACCTTAATTTTCAAAAATTAATTAATTAATAAATAAAAACAAAAATACTTTAATTCTTATTTATCTCTTTCTTCTCTTTTCTATTTATATTATTCAAACTTTTCTTGTCTCCCATCCTCCATCTTCACTTTTCTATCTTCTTCTTCTTTCTTCACATCTCACTGGAAGCTCTTTGTCCAAGTAGCACAAAAAGCTTTCTTCTTTTCTTTTCTTTTCTTCTTTTCTTGTTTATGACTAGGAATATGATTAAAGAACCCCTATTGACTCCTGATCCTGAACCTGAGAAAACTCTAAGGGGGCGTTTACAACAAGTTAAAGCACAACACTCCGAAAGAGACCTTTCAGAAAGTTTTGAACAAGAAATAGGAGACATGGCCGAACCTCAGGAGGAAGAAAGAAAGGTTCCTGGTGACTACACCTTGCCTACTGCTGACTTATATGACAGAAGCATCTGTATACCTGCCATTGGAGCTAATAATTTTGAGCTTAAGCCTCTGTTAGTCTCTCTTATGCAACAGAATTGCAAGTTCCATGGACTTTCAATGGAAGATCCACATCAGTTTTTAGCTGAGTTCTTGCTAATCTATGATACTGTAAAGACTAATTGAGTAGATCCTGAAGTCTACAAACT
>NC_029776.3:78089348-78102707 GCF_000817695.3 Arachis duranensis | reverse complement strand
CTTTCCCTTTGCTGTAAGAGATAGAACTAAGACATGGTTGGATGCCCAACCAAAAGAGAGTCTAAACTCTTGGGAAAAGCTGATTAATGCTTTTCTTGCTAAATTCTTTCCTCCTTAAAGAATGAGCAAAATTAGAGTGGATATACAAGCAACTGATAAGGAGATGTCCTCCTGATATGCTCTTAGAATGGTCTATCATAGGCGTATTCTCTGATGGTCTATCTGAATTGTCTAAAATTTCATTGGACAGCTCTACAAGTTGATCACTCCGCTTAAAGAAAACACCTGCAGAAGCTAGAGAACTCATTGAGATGGTTGCTAACAACCTGTTCGTGTACATTTCTGAAAGAAATCCTGTAAATCATGGGACCTCTCAGAAGAAAGAAGTTCTTGAAGTTGATACTCTGGATGTCATATTGGCTCAGAACAAGATCTTGACCTAACAGGTCAATATGATCTCCCAGCATCTGACTGGAATGCAAACTGCAGCTGGCAGTACTCAGGAAGCTTCTTTTGAAACAGAAGCTTATGATCCTGATCAGCCCACCATAGAGGAAGTGAATTACATGGGAGAATCCTATGGAAACACATACAACCTTTCATGGAGGAATCATCCTAACCTTTCATGGAAGGATCAACAGAAACCTCAGGAAGGTTTCAATAACAATCAAGGTGGAAGGAACCAGAATAGATTCAACAACATACCACAATTCCCATATTCTCAAGGGAATATGGAATCCTCTAGGCAAAATTTTTCTGACTTAGTTGCTTTAGTGTCCAAGCTCTCAAAGACCACTCATACTTTCATGAATGAAATAAGGTACCCCATTAGAAATCTGGAGGTACATGTTGGTCAACTGAGTAAGAGGATCCCTGAGACTCCTCTTGACACTCTTCCAAGCAACACTAAGGTGAACCCAAGAGAAGAGTGCAAGGCCATAACCATGTAGGTAAAGGCCGAATCTAGAGAGAATGGGGGTGGCGTTGAATGCTAGTGAAGGACATATCACTGGCTAGCAGCAGAGCTGGCGTCAAACGCCAGCAAGGGAGCATTGGCTGGGTGTTCAACGCCCAAACACACAGGCTTTCTGGTGCTGAACGCCAGTGAGAAACCCCTCACTGGTCGTTCAATGCCCAAACATGGAGCCATTCTAGCGCTGAATGCCAGTGAGAAACCCCTCACTGGGCATTCAATGCCCACACACCCAGGGAAGCAAGCGTTGAATGCCAGCAAGGATACTCTTGCTGCACGTTCAATGCCCAAAATGACAGAGGAACTGGCGTTTAACACCAGTAAGGGAGCGCAGTAAGGGCGTTTAACGCCCAATAAGCTATCAGAGCTGGCGTTAAACGGCAGTGAAAGCACACCTTCTGAGTGCTCAAGTCCCATCAAGAAACCTCTATCCCAAAACCAAATGAAGCCAAGGCTAACATAAAGACCATAGAGGTTCCTTTGGATACACTTCTGTAGTGCATAAGTTCTGATGACTACTCATTCTCTGATGAAAATGAAGACACCAGGGAAGAGCAAGTTGCTCAGTACCTAGGAGCTCTTATGAAGCTGAATGCCAAGTTATTTGGTACAAAGCCACTAGAGGAAGAACCTCCACTGCTTACCAAAGAATTAAATGCTTAGGTTCAATAGAGGCTACCTTAGAGGCTTCCAGATCCTAGACACTTTCTGATTCCTTGTACCATAGGCACTATGACCTTTGACAAAGCTCTGTGTGACCTAGGGTCAAGTATTAACTTCATGCCACTCTCTGTAATAGAGAAGCAGGGAATCCTTGAGGTACAAGCTGCACACATCTCATTAGAGATGGCAAACAAGACAATGAAGAAGCCATATGGCTTGGTAGAGAATGTCTTCGTAAAAGTTGAAAACTACTACATCCCTGCAAACTTCATAGTCTTAGACATAGGAGAGGATGAGGATGACTCTGTCATCCTTAGAAGACCTTTCCTAGCCACTGCCAATGCTATCATTGATGTGGCTAAGGGAGAAATGACTTTACAACTAGGGGAGGATCACATCTTGTTCAAGATCTCATCCCAATTATCCCTTAAATAAAAGAGAGATAAATGTTCAACACCTAGTGTTCCAACCCTCTCTTTCTGTGCAGAGCATTACAGAATCCCCAGACATCAATTATACGTTTGGTGTTGGGCAGCCATCAACAAGCTCTAAGCACAAAGGTACTAAGAAGAAAGTACCTAAAGGCTGGAGGGATAAGAAAATCCCAACTGAAGGCCTCTCACCTGGCATGAGAGTTGTCTTCACCAAGAAGCCAGTCTTACTACATACAGTGAAACGCATTCTGTCTTTAGAGCATGTGGAGCTCATTCATGAGAAGACAAGAAGAAAATTCACTGTCAGGGGAAAAAATCTGAGCCCATACTAATCTTCATAAGGAGCTAACCGTCAAGATAATGACGTTAAAGAAGAACTTGTTGGGAGGCAAGCCAACCTTAATTAATTAATTTTATTTTCTTTTTCTTTGTTTTATATTTTAGGTTTATAATCATATGTAGCAATCAGAATAGAGACAGGATTCACAGTAGTGAAAACAGAACACTCTGGATGGAGTGTTAAAGTTGAACGCCAGCCAGGGTATCCCTACTTGGTGTTCAACGCCCCAAATGGGCAGTATTGCTGGCATTGAACGCCAGCCAGGGAGCAGTCCCTGGGCATTCAAACGCCAATACAAAGAAGTAGGGAATCTAGATTTACTAACTTCTCAGGATCAGTGGGTCCCATTGCATCTTCACCTTCCTTACTTACTTTTACACTTTCCCATACACACTTCCCTATGAACCTTAGCCCAATCACATACATCACACTTCCCCAAAATCATCATAACTCCCACCAACCCCCACCCACTTCAAAATCAAATTTTCAACCCAAAACCCCACCCATGGCCGAACCTAACCATACCCACTCCCTATAATTACCCCTCTTCATAACCCTCCATACACACACCTCTCATACACTCATAAGCCACACTGGCTGAGTTCTCTCTCTCCCTCTATCCCCTTTTATTTCCTTCTTTTTCTACTCCATTATTCTCTTTCCTTTATTTTTTCTCGAGGACGAGCAAAGTTTTAAGTTTGGTGTTGGAAAAGCATAGCTTTTTTTCTTTCTATTACCATTCATGGCACCCAAGGTTGGAGAACCCTCTAGAAAGAGGAAAGGAAAGGTAGTAGCCAACCCTTCTGAATCTTGGGAAATGGAGAGATTCATCACCAAAGCCCACCAAGTCCACCTCTATAAAGTAGTTGTATAAAAGAAAGTGATCCCTGAAGTTCCTTTAAAGCTCAAGAAGAATGAGTATCCGGAAATTCGAAGATATATCTGGAAAAAAGGTTAGGAAGTCCTAACCAATCCCAATCAAGATGTTAGGATTCTAATGGTGTAAGAGTTCTATGCTAATGCATGGGTTACTAAAAACCATGACACTAGTGTGATTCCAAATCCAAGGAATTAGAGCACCATGGTCCTAGGAAGAATCTTAGATTTCAGCCCAGAAAGTGTGAGGTTTGCGCAGCCCGGAAAGTGTGAGGTTTGCATTCAACTTGCCTCTAATGCAAGAAGATCCTCATCCTTACACTAGGAGAGTCAACTTTGATCAAAGATTGGATCAAATGCTCTCAGATATCTATATGGAAGGAGCACAGCGAAAAAAGGGATTCCCAAGGCAAGCCCATTCAACTAAGAAGGGTTGACCTTAAGCCCATTGCTAAAGGATGGTTGAAGTTCATCCAAAGATCCATCATCCCCACAAGCAATCGGTCAGAAGTGACTGTTGACAAAGCCATCATGATCCATTGCATCATGATTGGAAGTAAGATGGAAGTACATGAGGTGATTCCTCAAGAATTGTACAATATAGCTGAGAAGCCTTCCACCAATGCAAGGTTGGCATTCCCACACCTCATCTGTCATCTATGCAATTTAGATGGAATTGTCATAAATGGAGACATCTCCATTGGGGAGGATAAGCCCATCACTAAGAAGAGGATGGAGCAAACTAGAGAGCATGCACAAGAGCTTGTGTAGCCACCTCAGTATGAGATCCCTGAGATACCTCAAGGGATGTATTTTCCTCTACAAAGCTACTAGGATCAATGGCAAACTTCTCTTGGAGAACTAAGCACTAACATGGAGCAATTGAGGGTGGAGCATCAAGAGCACTCCATCACCCTCAATGAAACAAGAGAAGATCAAAGAGCTATGAGGGAAGAACAACAAAAGGCAAAGGCGTGACGTTGAAGAGATCAAGCATCACATTAGATCCTCAAGGAGAAGCACTAGCTGCCACCATTAAAGGTGGATTTGTTCTTTTTTACTTCCTTTCCCTTTTATTATTTTCTATTTTTTGTCTGTTTATTTTTCTGTTCTCTTGTTCTAGTTGCATGATCATTTGCATTGATGTCTTAAAGTTGTAAAATGTTCCATATATCTCTCACCTTGCTTAAAAGAAAATTTTATTTGAAAAGAATTGAGAGATACATGAATTTCATGTTTAAAATAAAAATAGTTTAATTATGTTAATGTGGTGGCATTGCTTTTGTTTTCTGAATGTATGAATGAACAGTGCATATTTGAAGTTGAAAATTATGAATGTTGGCTCTTGAAAGAATGAAGATGAAAGTGAAATATTATTCACTCTCTGAGACAAATCTCAAAAATTGATTCTTGAAGCAAGAAAAAGCAGCAAAAAGAAAAATAAAAAGCATGTTGCAAAAAAAATAATATAAGCATGTGAAAAGAAAGAAAAATGGCAAAAAAATAATATAAAGTAGAAAAATCCATTACTGCCAAAAAATGCAGGAAAAGGAGGGCATATTGAAAAAGCCAATAACCCTTTAAACCAAAAGGCAAGAGTAAAAGGATCCAAGACTTTGAGCATTAATGGATAGGAGGTCCCAAAGGAATAAAATCCTGGCCTAAGCGACTAAACTAAGCTATCCCTAACTGTTCCAAGGGTTACCTGAAACTGAAGGTCGATCTCGGATGAGATCTGTTATTGTGGCTGGAGCTGTCGTGTCCGACTTGTTGGACTTGATGGTGCTGCTGATCCTTTGTCACTGGAGGGTGGTGGTACCTACAAGAGACTCCGATGCTTAAGTTAGCACGTGCTTTTAGGCAGGATTTTATGTAGAATCAAAGTATGAGTTATACCTGGGTGTCCCAGTGTATTTATAGTAGTGTGGAGTGACCTTCCTTTGAGATAAGATAGTTATCTTATCTTATCTTTTTAGGGGAACTGCCTTATCTTTCTTGGCTTTGCCGCCTTTAGAATGGGTTGTGTTCCTTCGTTTGGGCTTGCTTGGGCCTCTATGGTGATTTGGCCGAACTCTTTGAGAAGAGGTCGGTGGCGATCCAACCTGAAGAGGTCGGTCGCTTGTGTCTTTGGTCAGCCCGGGTCGCACAGCTCAACCTAGGGTATAAACACTAACCATGTGCTTTTGGCATGAAGGTGTCAAGTGAAAAGCTTGAGATTGGGCGGTTAAAGTCGTGGTCCAAAGCAAAAAGAGTGTGCTTAAGAACCCTGGACACTTCTATCTAGAACCCTGGATACTTCTATCTGGGGATTCTAGCAAAGCTGAATCAAAATTTGAAAAGGTTCACCCAGTTAAAGTGTCTGTGGCATTTATGTATCCGGTGGTAATATTGGAAAATAAAGTGCTTAGGGTCACGGCCAAGACTCTAAAACCTGTGTTCAAGAATAAAAAAGAACTTAACTAGGAGAGTCAATAATATCATCTAGATTCTAAGTTCCTGATGCCAACCATTCTAAGTTTCAATGGATAGTGAGATGCCAAAATTATTCAGAAGCAAAAAGCTACTATGTCCCGCTGATCTAATTGTAACTAAGCAACATTGGAGACTTTGAGATTTATTGTATCTTAATTTTCTTTTCTATCCTACTATGTTTTTGGTTGCTTGGGGACAAGCAACAATTTAAGTTTGGTGTTGTGATGAGTAGATATTTTATACGCTTTTTGGCATCATTTTCATATAGTTTTTAGTATATTTTGTTTAGTTTTTATTAAGTTTTTATAGGTTTTAGTGTTAAATTCATATTTTTGGATTGTACTTTGAGTTTGTGTATTTTTGGATAATTTCATGTATTTTCTGGCTGAAATTGAGGAGCTGGAGCAAAAGTCTAATTCAGAGACAGAGAAAGCACTGCAGATGTTGTCCGGATCTGACCTCCTTGCATTCAGAAGAGCTTTTCTAGAGCTACAGAAGTCCAAATGAAGGTTCTCAATGGCCATAGAAAGCTGACTTCCAGAGCTTTCCAACAATGTATAATAGTCTATACTTTGCTTCGGATTAGATGGCCTAAAACTGGCGTCTAATGCCAGCTTCCTGCCCCCTTCTAGGCGTCCAATGCCAAAAGAGTAGAGACCAATGTCCAAACGCCCAGAGAGGACCCCCTTGCCAGTGTTTCACGCCCTAGAGACCTCATAGCACGTGGATCTCATCAAAGCTCAGACCAAACACTCACCAAGTGGGCCTCAAAAGTGGACTTTAACACTAAATAGACTATTTTACCCTTACTAGTCATCTATTTAGTATTTAAAGTGTATTTTTCATTCCCCAAGTAGAAGACGCATACTTTAGACATTATTTTCGAGTTCTACATTGTATTTTCCTTTTAGTATGAGTTTCTAAACCTCCTAGGTTGAGGGGAGGAGCCTTGCTGAGTCCTATGAACTAATAAAAGTATTACTATTTCTTCTTCGATCTGTGTTTGATTTTTCTAAGATGTATATTCATTCTTCAACATGGTGAATAAGATGATCAGTAACAATCAGATCTATTCATCATACTAAGACAAACGTGCCTGACAAACACCCGTGTCTACTTGGGTTCGTGTGAATACGTGACTGGAAAGAGCGAGCCAACAACTATGTTTATACATCTCTCAGACGGCTAATCCATGACTTCATTGGAGACTTCTCAACACACAAGTTCAACCAATTTTTGGGGAGATTAGGGTCTCTGTGGTATAGGCTAGAACCAAAAGAAGCAGCATTCTCTGATCCAGAAGATTCGACCTCGTCTGTGGCGTTTTGAGTATGATTGTCAAGAGAATAAACTGCTAGAGCTTTACCCTTTGTTAGATTGGATGACCACGGCCAATGACGTTCAATCTGGAGCAGAGGAGATCAATGACCCCGGCTTATGGGATTAATCTCATACAACCTGCCATTGAAGAAATCACTCACAAGCAAAGAAGACAGTAATACCAGAGTTAATTCAAAAAGACAAAGCAACTCCAATACTCAACTATATTCCTATTACTGATTACCTTTTTTCTTTATTTACATGCCAACTTAGTTTAGATCTCATAAATATTTATCTATTAACTTCTGATTTGCTTGACTAAGACCTGCAAGATAACCATACCTTGCTTCAAACCACAATCCTCACAGGATCGACCCTGAGTCGCTCAGGTATTACTTGGACGACCAAGTGCACTTATTGGTACAGTTGTACGAAAGTGTGGGGATTCATGCACCAATTGGTATTTGTGAGATTAGTGTGTTGATTTTGGATTATTGGGTGAAATACTTAGAGGTGAATGCTTGTTTGAACAATTTGTTTAATTAGGATTGAATTGATTGAAATCTAATGATTTAGAGCATAAGGGGCTTGTAATTAACATTGGTATAGTTGGATTTGAATGGGAATGAAAGTTTGTAAAAATCGAGCACTTGTGTAGAAATTGGAGGATGAAAAATTGTTAGGCAGCAAATATTATAGGTTTTGAACAATTAGGTAATGTGAGTATGGATATCAAGGATTTTTAAGAGGATGTGATTGAGTTTCACGATGAGCATAAGCATTATTTCTGTCAGGTTGAGAAAGCTTAGAAGTGGGCCTAGGTTTTGTGATTTGATCGATGAATATGACATTGATTCATGATTAGATTCTTGGTGGTTAATAATCAGAGTGACGCAGCGGAAGCAGTAACACAGGATGGTTACGTATAGGAGGTGTAAAGTTGACTAAGATATCTTAAGCTTGAAATACTCGAAGGGTTTAGTGGGTTAATGCAAGTAATAATTCTCAGATAATTGAATTTGAGTGTGGCTGTGAACTTTGACTAATTCTGGAGTGGATACAGAAATGATTGTGGGTATGTAATTATATTTAGGTGATAAGTGAGTACTAATTGTCATGTTTGAGAGATAAGTATTACGATTTGATCATGATGACCTTGGATTTAGATTGAAATGTATAATGGTTGGATTTAAGGACGACTTTGGTAAATATTAAATTGAAATGCACTGAGATTAGTTTTAGGGAAACCATGAAGGGCGGTAAACCCAAATTTATAAGGGAGGTTCTGCCAGAATTATGAAAGAACTTGAAAAGTTTAGAAATCTTAAATTATAATAACAATCGGTACTTTTAGCACAGAAAGTTTTATGAAGGGTGAGATGAACATAACATTTGGTTAGTTATTGAGACAAATATATAAGAAGCTAAGCGTATAACGGATAAAAATAGCTTAAGCTGGAATCAGGAATAGGGTGTTAGAATTGATTTTGAAGAATCATAAAAAAATGGTAAGAGGTTGGTTGAATATGAGAGAGCTTATATGAAGATTTGATAGCGAATTTTCAAGGACAAAAATTTCTGTTAGGAGGGTAGGATGTAAAACCCGATTGATGTGTTAGGATTTGCACCAGTTCATAAATTAGATAAAAATAATTCCATTGTGAGTATAATCCAAACCGGCAATTAAATCCCAATCATCAAAGTTTAATTTCGAATCAAATATAAATCGAGAGTCATACAACCTCGGGTCATTCTCCCTTGGAATGCAATTGAAGTGTTACACTTTCAATTGTGAGGACAAAGGGGTTTTGAAATCAAAGAATGAAAGATTAAAAGAACTAGGCAATAAAAGAACTAAGGAATGATCAAAATTGGTATTGAAGTAAGTAAAAAGGAAGTAAGATCAAAACTAGTGAAAATGCCATAAATGCGTAAAAAGCCTTGACTTGGGACATGAGAATCCAAGGAATCCTATCATTTCCATAACCACAACTATGGTAATTATCATGAGTTAGTCTCGCTTAGTTAACCCCAAATGATGCTGATATGGGTGGTGATGATGCTGATATATAATTATGGCTCAGGAGGACTCTGTGGTGGCCTCAGATGCCGGCTCCTCAATTACCTGGTTAGCTAGTTCTGCTGCCATCTGTAGTGTCTACTCGGCTCCAGCTGCCGGCTCCTTAACTCTCTAATCTACTGCCTCCTCAACCGTGGGATCCTCTGCTATTTTGTCAAGGGGCTCGACTGCCTAGCTAGCTTCAGCTGCTGGCTCCTCAGTCTTGGGCTCAGTCTCTGGTGTATCTGGAGGAGGTGGCGTAGGGTCTCTACCCTTAAACTTCGCCACAATCCAATGAAAGCGGCGAGCGTTGCGGCGCTCGAAATGGTGGAGGGTCTGAAGGATCTCCCGACCCTGCTCATAGGGTGTCTAAGGTCAGGGTGTGGGTGCAGGAGGTGCAGGAGCTGAAGGCTCTGTTGATGATGGCGGCTCAGTCGTCTTCTTCTTTTTCTGTGGCGGTGGTCCCTCATATTCGCCGTATGGTAGGAATGGCTGTTTGCTAATAAAAACAGATGTCCTGTCTATCGGGCGTCTCTCCACTCCAGATAAGGTGGCTAATCTGGTGATCATCGATGGGAAGGGAATGCTGTATTTCTGTTGTTGGTTCACCTTCCACATCGAATCTCGGATAATGGGAAGAACAGAGATCCTTTTCCCCTCCAAAATAGCACATAGTAACATGGCCATACAGACACGGATATGAGTGCCATGCGTGCTTGGTAGGATATAGTCAGCGATGATCTGCTGCCAGATCCTTGCCTCAAGAGTCAACTCGGAGCACGGAATGCTCAGTGGAACCGTATTTTCTCCCTTGTTGTATTCCCATTCGGCCTCAGGTTGGCCAATCCTCTTCAGAACGACGTCCAATGAAAGCTTGCCAGATGTCAAGTCCTTCACTATCTGAGTGTAAGCATCTCGAGCCAGAGGAATATGCGGTATCTGCAAGAGGGCTTCCAAAGCATGGTTGGAGGTGTCTAGAGTGACACCTCTCAGCAAAATAGTTGGGGTGTCCCTTTTTAGCAAATTTTCGTAGAATTCCTTGACCTGGTGTTCATTGATTTCCATCGGGTTGAATCCTATAAACTTCCATTGGTAAAAGTTTAGTCTATCAAGTATTTGGTCCGTATATTTCTCCGGTAAGTTTAGCTTCCCCTTATAGTTAAAGGCTTTCTTTTCTAGTTTCTTGTACTGTTCTTTGGCCGTTTCATTGATGAATGTTTCCGGTTGAGTACTCGGAGGTGCAGGAGAAGGACGAGCCAAAGGATTGGCTTTCTCCTTTCCATTACGAGGCATCCTGAAAAAGAAAAATAATAGAATACAACTCAGGAGAAACATATAGAAGTCACAGAAACTAAGACAAAATAGTCAAGTGAAGTATATTAGAGCCACTAAGGTAAACAAACACTCAATTAAGGAAAAACATGTATAAAACAGCCAAATGCTAAAAAAGAAATGTAGTTTTCCTCAATCAAGCAACCTAAGTAACATTAAAGAGAATGAAGAACAATTAAAGGACATATATGAATTAGGTATAACAATGCAAGTGAATTGAATTGAAAGCAATTGATTATTGCAATTTTGCAATTGAATTGAAAAGATTAGCAAACATTAGCACAAAAGGCAATAATCAATGTAACAGTGAAAGTATGCACTAACTCATGTTAAGAAGATGATAAATAATCATATACACATGACTTCTTGTTCAAAGCAATGCTTGATTGAAAAACAGGTTGCATTGCTCAAAAACATGAATGAACAAGTGGCTATGTATGTGGTTATCCACTTTTAAGAACTTCATGAATAGGCATCAGCATCAATTCACTAAACATAATTAGTTATGCACTTACAATGTACCAAATGGAATGATCACAGTTGTGATTTCAAGTTCAATTTGGTCTTTCAAGCGAACTCAACTACCAAGTACATAACTAACAGAGCATCCATTGAAGTACGATATGCACAGCGAAAATTGACATCAAAGACAATAATCACAGCGGTAAAGTCAAGTTCAGTTTGATGTTCAAGCTAAATAAACAAGATGCATAATCATAATTCCAGGTCTGGCAGCATCCAAAACTACAGAAAATTGCACAGGTACAAAATAAAATGCCAAATGAAAGAAAAATTAAAGGCCTATGCTGATCAGACATAGAGATTAGACAAAAAACTTCATTCAGGCAGTATATCAAGCATGTTATGTGCATCCATTAAAAATCAGCATTCACAGTTCAACGTAGCAGTTATTCGATCCATAGATATCAGAAATAATCAGCCAGCCTAAAGCATTCAATCCATAAACAGAAGTCATCTAACCTAAAGCCTCCTAATCATTAAAACAAAAATTAAAAAGCAGTTAAAGAAAGTAAATGAAACAGAAACAGTGGAGAAGCAGGTTACATGGAAAGAATTGGAACCTGTAATGTAGAAGAGGGCAGAAGAAAAAGGGAAGGAGGGGCGGCAGTAAATGTCGCGGTAGCACAGAAGCTCGCCGCTGCTCGTGGTGTTTGCTGAGCTGGAGGTGTGAACTAGGGCTGGCTGTGGCGCAGCAGAGTGCAGTGCAGAGACAGGGGAAAGTGGAGGAAAAGGAAAAAGAAGAGAGAATGAGAGAGAATGGGAAGGGAGAGAGAGAAATGACGGTGGTGTGGTCGCCAGTGGTGGCGTGGGGTGGACGAGATGGTGGTGTCGAGGGCTGGGTTGCTGGGTTAAGGGTTAGAGGTGATTTGGGTTCAGAGAAAGGGGAAAAGAAGAAAGGGGTAGGGTTTTGCGAGTAACTGAAGCGCTGACCAACGGAAATTTGTTGTGTCAGTAAAGAATTTCACAAATAAAATCTCATTGCAAGTATAGTTCTAAATCAACAAATAATTCTTCAATAAAAAATAACCGAGAGTATTAATACCTCGAGTTATCTCTCAAGGAATTGCAGGGAAGTATCCTTGTTATTGGTTAGGAAGTAATGTTTTGGAGTTTTCGTAATAGAGAACAAGAAAAGTAAATGACAAAAGAGAATAAACTAACAAATAAGAAAGCTCTTGGCAAGGCATGAGAACTAAAGGTCATATCCTTGTTATCCTTATCAATTGTGACACGAATTGTTCATTGCTCCACTTAGCTATCCTCTAACTATGAATGAAAGTCAAGTGGATATAATCAACTTGAGTCCACAAGTCCTTTGTCCTCAAGTTGAGATTCTATAAACCCCTTCATACCCCTCTCTTCGGTTGCTCCTCCACAATCATCCTTGGATATGTGACACGAATCCCATGAGTCCAACTTTTGTCAGACGGTTGCTTGAAGCCGATCCATTGCTTCCTTGAGATGATCCTTTAATTCTTGTTCTACTTTGCTAACATAAATAGGATCATATTGCTCTTGGGTTGATGGAGACGGATATTCTTCTATGGAGGGTTGTGGTGAAAAGTAGAATTTATCTTGTGGCTGAAAGTTCACATATATTAGAGGTGGTTCATCTTGGTCATAGTATGGAGGAGGTGGTTCTTGGAATTGTTGATATTGTGGTGGTTCCATATTTGGTTCATATGGCTCAAAAGGTGATTAGTATGGTGGACATAGATTAAGATCATATGGAGGTGTTTGATGGCTATGTTGAGGATGTGGCTCATAGGCATATGGTGGTGGTTTTTGATAGTCACGAGGAGGATCACCATAGCCATTTGATTGGAATGCATCATAAAATGGCTCTTGTTCATAGTGCATTAGTGGAGGTTGTTGCCAAGATGATTGATCATATGCATATGGCTCCTCCCACCTTTGATTGTTCCATCCTTGATGCACATTGGTGCGCGAATTTGTAATTCGCACAACTAACCAGCAAGTGCACTGGGTCGTCCAAGTAATACCTTACGTGAGTAAGGGTCGATCCCACGGAGATTATTGGTTTGAAGCAATCAACGTTTATTTTATTGATCTTAGTTAGGAGGCCAATAAGGTTATTTGGATTTAATTGTAAGAAGTCAAAGTATTTAAAATTGTAAGAAAAATAAGAGAGAATCAAATCGTTACTTGTTGTGCAGTAATGGGAAATATGTTGGAGTTTTGGAGATGCTTTGTCCTCTGACTTCAACTCTTCCTTGAATTCCTTCAACACACGCAAGGCTCCTTCCATGGCAAGCTCTATGTAGGGTATCACCATTGTCAGTGGCTACTTCCCATCCTCTCAGTGAAAACGTTCCTATGCTCTGTCACAGCACGGCTAATCATCTGT
>NC_029776.3:78088361-78088625 GCF_000817695.3 Arachis duranensis | reverse complement strand
CTCCAGAAAATCCATTTCGAGTGCAGGGAGGTCAGGATCCAACAGCATCAGCAGTCCTTTTTCAGCGTAACTCAGATTTTTACTCAGCTCCCTCAATTTCAGCCAGAAAACACCTGAAATCACAGAAAAACACACAAACTCATAGTAAAGTCCAGAAATATGATTTTTGCCTAAAAACTAATGATATTCTACTAAAAATTAATTAAAACATACTAAAATCTACATGAAATTACCCCCAAAAAGCGTATAAAATATCCGCTCATC
>NC_029776.3:78087898-78088188 GCF_000817695.3 Arachis duranensis | reverse complement strand
ATTAGATGAGCGGGGCTTGTAGCTTTTTGCTTCTGAACAGTTTTGGCATCTCACTTTATCCTTTGAAATTCAGAATGGTTGACATCCATAGGAACTCAGAATTCAGATAGGTTATTGACTCTCCTAGTTTAGTATGTTGATTCTTGAACACAGCTACTTATTGAGTCTTGGCCGTGGCCCTAAGCATTTTGTTTTCCAGTATTACCACCGGATACATAAATGCCACAGACACATAACTGGGTGAACCTTTTCAGATTGTGACTCAACTTTGCTAAAGTCCCCAGTTAGAG
>NC_029776.3:78086721-78087466 GCF_000817695.3 Arachis duranensis | reverse complement strand
TCACATCCTTGCTCTTCCTGTTCCCTTAGGTGCCATGATCTTAATGAGTTTTAGCTCAATGATCATGGCAAATCACACCAAACTTAGAGGTTTGCTTGTCCTCAAGCAAAAGAAAGGAAAGGAGAGGAATAGAAGGAGAGGCTATTTCGAAATTCAAAAGATATGATGAGTTTGAAAAAGATTTGTGTTTATGGATTAAGATATATTTGATATTTTTGAAAAAGGGATTTTAGAAATTAATGTTTTTAGAAATTAGGATTAAAATTTTTGGAATTGAAGAATGATATTTTAAAACATGTTTATGCAAGAAATTATGAATTGAAACATAAAATTTAGAAAATTTGTGAAGAAAAACGAATTTTATCTCCTCCCCACCATTCTGGCGTTAAACGCCCAACTGGTGCATGTTTTGGGCGTTTAACGCCCAATTGTTGCTTCTCCTGGGCGTTCAACGCCCAGCTGATGCTTCTTTCTGGCGTTGAACGCCCAGATGGCTAGCCTTACTGGCGTTAAACGCCCAGTGGGTGCTTCTTTTGGGCGTTCAACGCCCAAAATGTTTCTTACTGGCTTTTTCACGCCAGTGAACTTCCAAATTTCCCTGTAACTCTGTGAATTCAATCAATTGCTATTTTTACCCTTTGAAGATACTTGGACTCATACCTGTAAAAAAAGGAAATTTATTTAATTAGTAAATAAACTTTGTAAATGGCTGGGTTGCCTCCCAGCAAGCGCTTCTTTAATGTCA
>NC_029776.3:78084592-78084928 GCF_000817695.3 Arachis duranensis | reverse complement strand
CTGAATTTGTCAATGGCGTAAACCACTACAAGTAGCTCTTTTTCTGTGGTTGTGTAATTCTTCTGTGCGTCATTTAAAACATGGCTGGCATAGTAAATGACGTGCAGAAGCTTGTCATGCCTTTGTCCCAACACTGCACCAATGGCATGGTCATTGGCATCACACATCAATTCAAATGGTAATGTCCAGTCTGGTGCAGAGATGATTGGTGCTGTGACCAATTTAGCTTTTAGAGTCTCAAATGCCTGCAGACACTCTTTATCAAATATAAATGGCGTGTCAGCAGCTAGCAGGTTGCTCAGAGGTTTGGCAATTTTTGAAAAATCCTTTATAAAT
>NC_029776.3:78083339-78084338 GCF_000817695.3 Arachis duranensis | reverse complement strand
AAATGGTTAAGGCAGGAGCTGAATGAGTCTCCAAATACTGAGAAGTCATCCATGAAGACTTCCAGGAATTTTTCCACCATATTAGAGAAAATTGAGAGCATGCACCTCTGAAAGGTTGCAGGTGCATTGCACAGGCCAAATGGCATCCTTCTGTATGCAAACACTCCAGATGGGCATGTGAATGCCGTTTTCTCCTGATCCTGGGGATCTACTGCAATTTGATTATAACCTGAATATCCATCCAGGAAGCAGTAGTATTCATGACCTGCTAGTCTTTCTTGCATCTGGTCTATGAATGGTAAAGGAAAATGATCCTTTCTAGTAGCTGTATTGAGCCTTCTGTAATCAATATAGAGCTGTCTTGTGTGTCCTTAGCACTTGAATTAGTGCTTCCTCTTCCTGTGGCTCTAAGGTAGAGCTTATGATTACAGGAAAGGTATCACCTTCTCCCAGGAATGCATATTTTAGGGATGGTGGTAATGGCTTGAGCTCGGGTTTAGGAGGTTTCTCCTCTTCCTGAGGGATTTTCAGAGGTTCTACTATTCTCTCTGATTCCTCCAGATCAGGCTGAACATCTTTAAAGATGTCATCTAGCTCTGATTCGAGACTCTCAGCCATATTGACCTCTCTTACCAGAGAGTTAATAATATCAACACTCATACAGTCATTTGGGGTGTCTGGATGTTACATGGCTTTGACAACATTCAACTTGAACTCCTCCTCATTGACTCTCAAGGTTACTTCCCCTTTTTGGACATCAATGAGGGTTCGGCCAGTTGCTAGGAAAGGTCTTCCTAGAATGAGAGTTGCACTCTTGTGCTCCGCCATTTCCAGCACCACAAAGTCAGTAGGAAAGGAAAATGGCCCAACCTTGACAATCATGTCTTCAATCACCCCTGATGGGTATTTAATGGAGCCATCAGCAAGTTGAAGACATATCCTGGTTGGTTTGATTTCTTCAGTTAAACCAAGCTTTCTGATAGTAGATGCAGGTATTAG
>NC_029776.3:78081829-78082274 GCF_000817695.3 Arachis duranensis | reverse complement strand
TAAGCCCATAGTAGAAGATGTCTAACTGCACCCACTCTGAAAACATTTCAGAGGGACATTTTCTTAGCATCTCTCTGTATCTCTCCCAAGCATCATAAAGAGATTCATTATCTCCTTGTTTGAAGCGTTGGATGCTCAGCCTTAGTTGTGTCATCCGTTTTGGAGGGAAATAGTGATTCAGGAATTTTTCTGACAGCTATTTCCATGTTTTTATGCTGTTCTTAGGCTGGTTATTTAACCACCTTTTAACTTGATCTTTTACAGCAAATGGAAACAGTAATAATCTGTAGACATCCTGATCTACGTCCTTATCATGAACTGTGTCAGCAATTTGCAAAAATTGTGCCAGAAACTCTGTAGGTTCTTCCTGTGAAAGACCAGAATACTGGCAACTTTGCTGCACCATGATAATGAGCTGAGGATTCAACTCAAAACTACTAACTCC
>NC_029776.3:78081431-78081800 GCF_000817695.3 Arachis duranensis | reverse complement strand
TACTAACTCCAATGGAGGGTATACAGATACTACTCCCATATGAAGCAGTAGTGGGGTTAGCATATGACCCCAGAGTCCTTTTGGACTGTTCATTCCTACTTGCTTCCATGATGGATTACAAGAGATAATTTATATGTTGATTTTATTTATTTTATAAAAGTGGGATAAATAAAAACAAAATATATAAAAAGAATTTAAAAATATTTTGTGAAAATTTTTCGAAAAATTTTGAAATTGAAATCTGAAATTTATATAAAAAATTTCGAAAATGTAGTTTTAAAATTGGTTAGAAAAGATATATATATATATTTTTTTTTTGAATTTTGAATTTTATGATGAAAGAGAAAAACACATAAAAGACACAAGACA
>NC_029776.3:78077273-78079896 GCF_000817695.3 Arachis duranensis | reverse complement strand
AGCATGTACTTGGCGTTCAACGCCAAGTTACATCATCTATCTTCGCGCAAAGTATGGACTATTATATATTGCTGGAAAGCCCTGGATGTCTACTTTCCAACTCCGTTGAGAGCGCGCCAATTGGACTCCTGTAGCTCCAGAAAATCCATTTCGAGTGCAGGGAGGTCAGGATCCAACAGCATCAGCAGTCCTTTTTCAGCCTAACTCAGATTTTTGCTCAGCTCCCTCAATTTCAGCCAGAAAACACCTGAAATCACAGAAAAACACACAAACTCATAGTAAAATCCAGAAATATAATTTTTGCCTAAAAACTAATGATATTCTACTAAAAATTAATTAAAACATACTAAAATCTACATGAAATTACCCCCAAAAAGCGTATAAAATATCCGCTCATCACACATCTTCATTGTAGCTCCCATTTCCTACAACATAGTTAGAACAAAACTCATAGCCAAAGTGAGAACTCATAATGAAAGAACAAAATGAAAATAAAAAGTAACAAGAAACAAGGAAAACTGGATCCTAAAACTAGCAAAACAACCAAAAATCAAGATATATACAATATCAACATATGTACAATAACCAATAACAAGCACACAATTGCGACTTCCTGCCAACAGTGCCATTTTGATGAGCGAAAGTTGTCTATCGGTAAAGAATTTCACAAATGAAATCTTGTTGTAAGTATAGTTCTAAACCAACAAATAATTCCTCAATAAAAAAAATTTGTTTGTCACAAGTACAAACCCCAATAAAAATAAACCGAAGTACTTAAACCTCGGGTCGTCTATCAGGAATTGCAAGGTAGTGATGACTTGCATCATTTACCCTTTTTACCTATGCAAAAGGACCATAAAAAGAGCACATATTCATTGTTTCAATGCAATTTCATGAGCTAAATGATAAGTATTATGATACATTGCTTTGAAATGGGTTTGTGATGAATTTCAGGTAAAAAGAGCAATAAAAAGAGAAGAAAACAACATGTAAAAGCTGGGCGTGTGAAGAGGGCGTGTCACTTGGAACAAACACCACAAAAAGGAATGGGCGTGGCACGCCAGCATCAGGGCGTGGCACGCCAGTAGCAAATCCCAGAGAGCAATGATGAAGACCACAAGAAAGGCGTGGCTCGCCAAGCTGGGCGTGGCACGCCAATTCATCAACCAGAAAAGGAATTCACTAGTGCGTGCCACTTGGTATCGAAAGCGTGGCATGCCAGCTCTCATTCTCACTTGGGCGTGCCACTTGAAGACCCAGGCGTGACACGCCAAGCTAATAGAGTCACATTGAAGTGGGCGTGCCACTTGAGCATCAAGGGTGTGGCACGCCAGTTATTTTTTCTAGAAAAGGAGATAGGAGGCCAACCATATTGGCGTGCCACTTAGTGTCGAAGGCGTGGCATGCCAGCTATCATTTCTCACTTGGGCTTGCCACTTGAGTCTCAGGCGTGGCACGCCAGCATCACCAATCAACAAGAAGAAGACCTGGGCGTGCCACTTGAGTTCTGGCGTGGCACGCTAATGAAGGAACCAAGCATACAAATTGGTATAGCACGCCAGTTCCTGGGCATGCCACACTAGTTCAACTTTTGAGAAATAAGGAGAAGAAGGAGAAAGCATGGGCGTGCCACTTGAGCTCGAAGGCGTGGCACGCCAGGCTACACAAGTGCTTAAAGAACCCTGGCGTGCCACCTGAGATCGAAGGCGTGGCACGCCAGGGTTGCCAATGTTAGAGGCGTGCCACTTGATGAGTTAGGCGTGGCGCGCTAAGCCAGAATTGGAGCTGGGCGTGGCACGCCACTGAAGCGCCAGCCACTGGAGGTCACGTTTATTGAGTTTTTTTCCCTCCAATTGTAATTTTCATTTCCCTTTTTTTGTAATTTTTAATTCTAGTAGTAGGAGTAGTATAAATAACCCCCTGGAAGTACTGAGAAAAAGGTTGTTATTGTTGGAGTTGAGTGGTAGCTTTTGTTGAAAGCATAGTTAGATTTACTTTTCATCTTCTTCCATCTCTTGTACTTTTTCTTTAGCTATGAGTAGCTAACTTCCCTCTCATTGAGAGAGGGAGCTCTGTTGTTCTTGATGGATTAATGATAGTGAATTTCTTCTTCTCTTCATCTTCTCTTTGATTTGCTAGAAGGAATTTCGTTTTAATGATTAGTGTTCAATCATCTTGGGAAAATTGTTGAATGCAAAATGGGTTTCATGGGAACCTTGGAAGAGGAAACATGAAATCATGCTTGAAATCCCTTCTTACACTTGAGTAGAATCTGGATTTTGGTGATTGGATATGGTGACATATAATCCACCCACTATTGGGATCTATGATGATGTGTGGTATAATTAGGGACCAAGCATATCTTTCTTCATGAGCAATTAGACTAAGGAATTGGCTGATTATCAAGATTTGAGAGATTGAGTCACCAAGGGATTGGGGCTCAATCAATCATGATTGCCAAGAGGTCAATAAGTTGCATGATTGAAGAAGAGATGAGCTGGAATTAATCCAAGAGAACAACATCTCCTGATCTCAATGAATTCCACTATTCTTATCTTACCCATTCTTTATAGCTTTCTTTACATTCTGTTGATCCCCATTCCCATTTACAATTAAGTCATTA
>NC_029776.3:78068680-78077225 GCF_000817695.3 Arachis duranensis | reverse complement strand
TCCTGCTTATTTACAATTCTACAATCACACTCTATATTACTCAGCTTGACTAATTTACCCATTAATTAAAATTGCTCAAATCTACTAATCTCTCTGGATATGATCCCACTCCATTGTGGGTTATTACTTGACGATAATTTTGGTGCGCTTGCCAAAAAGACGGATCCATGATTTTATATGGGGAGTGAATTCCGGTCATCAAGTTTTATGGCGCCGTTACCGGGGATTGGTTTAAATTTGACAATGACTAAATTGATGGGAAGCTAGATTAAGCATTTTAATTACATTGTTATTTCTTTCTTAGTTCTTTAATTTTCACCTTTTATATTTTGTTTCCTTTTACTTCAATAATTTTAGTTATTCATTGTTTATAGTTATCTATTTTTTTACTGCTCCATTAACTGTTTGATTAATTGCATCAACCAAACTAACCACTAATCTCAACAAGATTTTTCCTCTACTTCACTTGTCCTCTGCTTGCTGCTGTTGAATGTATGACAGGTAGAAGGGGAAAAACTTCATCCTCCTTCGATAGTGAACCTGAGATGACCTTTCTTAGATTAAGGAGGGAAGCAAGAGGCAAAGGCATAATTGGAGAGGAAGTAGTGGAGGAAGATCTGGGAGCTACTGATAAACCCCATTTTTAGGGTTTATCTTGTGCTTAATTTAGGAGACTTTATCACTTTTTACCCACATTTATCCAACGAAATAGCATGGTTTTGTATATTCTCCTTTATTTGCTTTTAAGTGTGAAAACCTTCTTTTTAGACCTTTAATTAGCTAAATTTAATTCACCTTTGATTCCACTAGATGCCTTGATATGTTTGTTTCAGATTGAAAAGAGCTAGGGAAGGATCAAAGGGATGAAGAGGAAAAGCATGCAAGTGGAGAACTCATGGAGGATCAAGGATTTGGGATGAACTCGTCGACGCGCACGCGCAGCAGACGCGAACGCATGGAAGGTGACGTCGCTTGGCGACGCATACGCGTACATGGTGCGTACGCGTCGATGCTCACATGTGACTCGCTTAAAGGCAAAATGCCGGGGGTGAATTCTGGGCTTCCTAGGTGCAAATCCAACTCATCTCTGATGCTATTTAAGTCAGAATTCAGAGGGGAAAAAAAGCTTTCATCACATTAATTTAGTTTAGTTTAGTTTTGGAGGGAAAGTTAGTTTCTAGAGAGAGAAGCTCTCTCTTCTCTCTAGAATTAGGATTAGGTTTAGTTTAATTTCTTAGATCTAGATCTACTTCTACTCTTGCTTAAATTTTCCTTTTGCTTTATGAATTCCTATGTAGATCTCTATTTCACTTCCAATGCAATTTATGATTTCCATGTCTTTTCATGTTGCTTTGATTTTCTATTGTTGATCTTTTGCTTTTGTGGTTAGATCTCTCCTTAATTCTTGCATTTCATGTTGTTTACCTTTATTTCCTTTTATGTGTTTGATTTAATGCTTCTATTAGTTATGAGTTAGATTTTGTTCCTCTTGACCTAGGTAGAGTAATTAGTGACACATGAGTTATCAAACTCTCTTGTTGATTGAAAACTAGAGGTTGCTAATTGACTTGAATGCCACTAAACCTAGTCTTTCCTTAGGAGTTGGCTGGGATTTGTGGAATCATAGTTAGAGGTCAACCAAGTGGGAGCAATAAACAACTTTCACCATAATTGATGAGGACAGCTAGGATAGGACTTCTAGTTCTCACACCTTGCCAAGAGCTTTAATAGTCATTAATTTACTTCCCATGCAATTTACAATTCTTGTGTCTTATGCCAAAAACCCCAAAACACGCCTCTAACCAATAACAAGAACACTTTATTGCAATTCCTAAAGAGAACGACCTGAGGTTTGAATACTTCGATTATTAATTTTAGGGGTTTGTTGTAGTAACAAACAAATTTTTGTATGAAAGGATTATTTTTGGTTTAGAAGCTATACTTGCAACGAGAATTTATTAGTGAATTCTATGCCACACAAAAATCTATTCATCAGCTACTATGGAGGAAGAGGTGCATAACCATGCTGGAGAAGATGCTGGCAATCATGTTGTGCAAGAGAGGAGAGTCTTAGGCTCTTACATCAACCCAAACCCAGGAAACTGTGGTAATAGCATCTTGAAGCCAACAATCCATGCTAACAACTTTGAGTTGAAACCTCAACTCATCACACTTGTCCAGAATAATTGTTCATATGGAGGAGGTGCCCAAGAGGACCCAAACCAACATCTCAATACATTCTTGAGGATCTGTGACACTGTAAAGTCCAATGGCGTACACCCTGACACCTACAAACTACTTTTGTTCCCTTTTTCTCTCAGACATAAGGCAGCAAAGTGGTTAGAAGCATTTCCCAAGGAGAGCTTGACCACTTGGGATGAAGTTGTGAACAAGTTTCTAGCAAGATTTTACCCTCCATAAAGAGTCAATAGATTGAGAACTGAGGTGCAAACCTTCAGACAACAAGATGATGAAATGCTTTATGAGGCCTAGGAGAGGTTCAAAGACCTAACAAGGAAGTACCCTCCAGATATGTTCAAAAAATGTGTTCAACTACACATCTTTTATGAAGTGCTATCATATGAAGCGATGAAAGCTGTGGACCACTCTTCAGGGGGTTCACTCAACGAGAAGAAAACCATCAAGGAAGCCATAGATGTTATTGAAACTGTCGCCGAAAATGAGTACTTCTGTGCTTCAGAAAGCGCTCAAAAGAAAGGAGTACTATGAACAAGAGCTATTCTATGATGCATACCAATCAAATGGCTATGGTGAATCTCCATGTGACTTTCAAGAACCACCGCCATATGCCTATGAGCCATACCCACAACATAACCCTCAACCATACTCACAAGCCCCTTGTCACCAACCACCTTCATATGACCCTAATCCATATCCCTCATTCCAACAACCATATAAGCCATATGAACCATACATAGAACCGCCACCACTCCAACCTCAATACTTCCAAGAACCACCTCCTCTATACGATTACCAAGATGAACCACCTCCAATGCATGCAAATTTTTAACCACAAGATGAATTCTACCTTTCACCACCATGGAAGAATATTCATGTCCATTGTTCCAAGAGCCATATGATCTTAATCATGTTATCCAAGCAGAACAAGAGTCAAAGGATCATCTCAAGGAAGCATTGGATCAATTTCAAGAAACTATGGAGTGTATTGTGCAATAAGTGGAAAAAATGGAGAGTGTTGAACTGCCACAATCCCACTAAGAAGAACCACCTTCCTATTATGAACCCTTTCTCCAAAACAATGAACATTTCTATCCACCCTAAGCCCCAATAGATGATGAGTCTCTCACTTTGCTACTTCAAGGACAAGAGGAGTTGAAAAGGGACGTACAAAACTTCACGGCCGCCTTGGATGAGGTGGTGAACCGATTAGCAACCCAATGCTTGAATGCCCAAGGAACTCCTATGACTACATGTGGAGAATCGAATGAAGAGCGGAGCATGAAGGAGAGATTGAAAAAGCCGGTGGAGAATGAGGAATGTTACTTTGTGTTAGAACAATTGGAGGAACCTATGATTATTGAAGAAGAGGAAGAAGTGGTTGAAGACTTAGGAGATGCAGAACCTCCATGGGAACCTAAGGTTGAAGAAAACCCCTCCAAGAAGATTGAATTTGATGTCAAGAAGGAATGTGCACAACCTCCAAGGCATTTCCCATATAAAGACTTGGAAGGAATGGAGCAAGGATTGAGTCCCCTTGGTGAGGAAGATCAAGCATCAAATTTTCTTGGTGGTGAATCCTTTGGACTTAAAGAACCTTCTCCCGACAAGATAGAAAGCGATGTGGAGGTAGATTTCTCTCTTTCTCCCATTTATGATTTGAGTGATGAAGAAGAGTTAGATGACATTGATGAACATAGGATTGAATTTGAAGAATCTTGTGAAGAGGTGTAAGTCCATAGGAGAAGAAGGACGGGGGTTGAGTACGCTTTGTCAAGATCCATGGAAGCTTCTTTGCCTAGGTTATCATATATTCCTTCACTTGAGTGGGTGAAACTCATTTCTATTAGCTTTGTCCCACTTGAGTATGGTTTGCTTGAAACAGATGGTTAACTTAGGATGATTTGTGGGATAAAGCGTAAGAGAATAATGTTTAGTGGTTAGTGTTGCAAATCAAGGCTCATGTTGGTTGATACTTCAAGGCTTAGATGTAAGGGTTGTGCTAGTGCTCAATTGAACAGGTCTAAAAGGAGAGTTTGGTATCACATTGAAAATTCATCTTTCTTGCCGCCCGGATGGATTAATGATGATCAACCTCAAGACGGTTGTAAAAATAAAGTGTGGGATCCCGGATTACAAGATGAGGATCAACTTCGGGAGCCCATGGTTTGTGAAGAACTCCATCAAAGCTTGGGGTTATTATCTTTGAAGAATAGATATTATTGGAGATTCAAGCATTGGTGGATGTTCCAAGATGAGTTCAAGCACAAGCCACCTTGATGAGGAGCTCCCCATAAGTTCAACTTAAGAACAATAAATAAAAGTGCTAGTTGGGAGACACCCCACCATGGTAAAAAAATTTCATTTTCTCTTTTGTACATAATTGGTAAGGTCAGTTTAATTTCATGTTTTGTTTAGTTTGTTGAGTTTAATTGGTAGTCTAGGATGTCAAATAAGGTTTTATGGTGTTTTGGTAACTGTTTGGAGGTTGGAATGCTTGGATTGGTGCAAAAATATAGGAAATTTTTGAAAAATAGAGCACCAACCCACGCGTACGTGTGTCTCAAGCATTTTCGCCCATCCATGCGCACGCGTCACCCACGCATACGCGTGGATCCAGAAGTTTCATCCCTCCATACATCCACCCGAGAGTTGTGCCTACACTGTGCGAACGTTGTGCCTGAGGCACAAGTCAACCCACGTGTACGCTTGAAGGACGCGTACGCGTGGATCGCCTCCCTTCATCACACTCCTTTTCTTCTCTTCTTTTCATTTCCTTCCCTCTTCTTTCTTCTTCCCTTCTCCTACCCCTCATCCAACACTACCAAACACCATTTACAACCACTTTTTTTGGTTAGTTAGTTGTTTAGTTAGTTTAATTTTCATTTTATTTTCTCTTTTTCATACTAAGTGTTGGATTATTAATCTTGTTTACTATTCATTGTTGCTGATTACTGATGAGATGTTATTTTAACATCAGTGTTATTAATTTTCATTGTTGGATTCTTTGTTGAGGTTACGATTCATTACTTGGTTTTGCACTTTTTATGCTTAATTTTGTAACTACCAAGTACATGAGAATTTCCTTTCAAGCACTCTAATTCCTTTTAAATTGCATGTTGTAGCTAGCCACCATGTGATTTGAATCCTTTTCTTTGATTAGGAAATTTCTTGATATTGGATGTTGTGCATTTACCTTAATGCATTGCACCACTTGATCATTTGCATCCATATATTTTTAGCTTGAATGCTTTCATGCTTCTTTATTACTTGTTTGGTTGTTTTGACCCACATGTTTAGAGCATCTCAAGCACACTAGAATGAGTAGAGTGGATAATTCTTTTGTGTAATTGTGACACCGCTTTTCATGTTAGTGTATGTTCTAGACCGCGTGCATCTTAGAACACACACACCTATTTCTCATCAATGTCACACTAATTCACTCACCCAATTCTAGTGACCTACCTCATTCCAACAATGTATGCTTCCTTGCTTTCGCATTTACTTTTCTCACTATGCTGTTTTCTATTTTCAGGATGTATTGTAATGAGCAAAAATGGAAGCGAGAAAAAGAACACGCAGCAACCGATTGACCTATCAGCTGAAAGTAGCAAGTCGGAGAGTCGCCGTACCCCCTTGCTCATCTTTGAGTGCACCGAGGACGGTGCAAACTTTTAAGTATGGGGAGGTCGTCCGACCGGTCGGCGATTTTGGGTGACAAATTTCTAATCCCAACACTTTTGCATTTCATTTTAGGTCTTTTAGGATTTTAGTTGCATTTTTTTATTTTTGCATGAGTATGTATAATAAGCTTAGTTAAAATAATGAAATTCTCCAAGAAAGAAAAAAAACATTCTTAATAGGGCATTGACATACCAATTGATTTCAGTGAAAAACTTTTCATAGAACTTGCTTGAATTATATATATTGTGGATCATGTTTTTGAGCTAAGAACACACAACCTTGGGAGTTTTGAGCCTAATGGTGTGGTTACATCTTATAACCACTTATTTTCCTTCTTGTGTGTAATTATTCTCTTTCTATGATTGTAATATTTGATTTGTTTGATTCTCTATGTCCATTGTTTCGTGTATTCATGCATTTATATGATTGAAGCCATTGTTTCATTAGCTCACTTACCTAAAGAGCGTACCTTTTACCTTCCATTGTAACCAATTTTGAGCATATGCTTAACCCAATTATTCTTTATTTTAGTACATTACAAGCCTAAAGCGAAAAATAATAAAAGTCCATTGTTTGGATCTTTGATTAGCTTAGGCTAGTGAGAGTATTTATTATTCAAGTTTGGGGAGGTTGGGAAACATTGGTTGGGATAAAAGGAGTATTTTTGTTTTTCTTGTAAATATTAGGAATCGGGTACATACTCATGTATTAATCAAATATTAAACCTTATGCATTGATGTTTGTGTATATAGTTTGAAAGAAAGAAAGAAAAAAATAATATGAGAAAAACAAAATGAAAAAAAAGGTAGAAAAGAAAAGGAAAGAAAAGAAAAAGGAAAAAAATATATAGAAAAGAAAGGAAAAAAAAGGAAAGCAATAAAAAGGGGACAAAATGCCCCAAAGTAAAGCTCAATAAAGATCAAAGCAAATGTGTGGTAATCAAAAGAGAATGCATGAGTATGTGAAAAAGTGAGGAATGTGTAGTTAGGTTAGAACTTAATTGTATAAGTTATCATAGGTTAGGTGGAAAAGTCTAGGCTAATCAAAGATTCAAATCTCATGTCCACTTGACCAAATATGTATCCTATCTTAACCCTAACCCCATTACAACCGATGAATAAAACCTCATGATAATTGTATGCATGCATGAAATAAATTTTGATTGTTGATAAACCCTAATTTTGTGGTTTATCTTGTGCTTATTTTGGGAGATTTTATCACCTTTTCTCACATTTATTCAATGAAATAGCATGGTTTTGCAATTCTCCCTTGATTTGAGCTTAAATGTGAAAACATGCTTTTTAGGCCCTAAAATAGCTAAATTTAATTCACTTTAATTCCATTCGATGCCTTGATATGTTTGTTGAGTGATTTCAGGTTCATAAGGCATGTATTGAATGGAAGAAATGAGGAGAAAAGCATGCAAAGTGGGAGAACTCATGAAGAAATGAAGGAACTGTAAAGTTGTCAAGCCTGACCTCTTCGCACTCAATCGACCATAACTTAAGCTATAGAGGTCCAAATGAGGGGGTTCAAGTTGCGTTGAAAAGCTAACATTCGGGGCTTCGAAATGATATAAATTTGTCATATGTTGCTTCGCGTATAGGGGTGCACACGCAATGTGCGCGGACGCGCCGATTGAGCACATGACCCACTAAAGAGCAACTCGTGGCCAGCAATTTCTAGCTCATTTTGGGCCCAATCGAACTCGTTTCTGATGCTGTTGAACCCAAGGATTGAGGGGGAATAAACCAAGTAGTCATAGTTGAGTTTTCATCATGTTTTAGGCTAGAATTCTAGAGAGAGAGGCTCTCTCCTCTCTCTAGATTTTAAGGTAGTTTTAGTTAATTCTTCTTGGATCCAAGTTATAATTCTTGTTTCGATTTAGTTCTTCCTTTTAATTTCTTGTTATTAAATATTTATTCTTCTAGTTTTACTTGTCAATTCCTTTATTTTGCCATTTTTTATGTTTATGAACAATTGTTGGATCTTAATTTTCTTTAATGCGATTTTATGTTTCCATGTTCTTTTATGTTAATCTTGCTTACTATTATTGATTTCTTGCTATTGATAGTTATAGGTTTCTTTTAATTCTTGCAATTTGTGATGTTTACTTTTCTTGCACACTAGGTGTTTGATATAATGTTTCCTCTAGTTTTTGAGTAGTTCTCTTTACTCTTAGCCTAGGTGGATGATGAGCGGATAATTTGTACGCTTTTTGGCATTATTTTTAGTATGTTTTTAGTATGTTTTTAGTATGTTCTAGTTAGTTTTTAGTATATTTTTATTAGTTTTTAGTTAAAATTCACTTTTCTGGACTTTACTATGAGTTTGTGTGTTTTTCTGTGATTTCAGGTATTTTCTGGCTGAAATTGAGGGACCTGAGCAAAAATCTGATTCAGAAACTAAAAAGGACTGCAGATGCTGTTGGATTCTGACCTCCCTGCACTCGAAGTGGATTTTCTGGAGCTACAGAAGCCTAATTGGCGTTCTCTCAACGGCGTTGGAAAGTAGACATCCTGGGCTTTCCAGCAATGTATAATAGTCCATACTTTGCCCGAGATTTGATGGCCCAAACCGGTGTTCCAAATCAGCTCAAAACTGCCCGGCGTTAAACGCCGGAACTGGCACAAGAATGGGAGTTAAACGCCCAAACTGGCAC
>NC_029776.3:78043498-78068495 GCF_000817695.3 Arachis duranensis | reverse complement strand
GATTCAATGATTGAATGACTGTGACGAGCTTCAAACTCCTGAAGGCTGGGCGTTAGTGACAGATGCAAAAGAATCACTGGATTCTATTCCAACCTGATTGAGAACCGACAGATGATTAGCCGTGCCGTGACAGGGTGCGTTGAACATTTCCACTGAGATGATGGGAGGTAGCCACTGACAACGGTGAAACCCTACATACAGCTTGCCATGGAAAGGAGTAAGAAGGATTGGATGAAGACAGTAGGAAAGCAGAGAGACGGAAGGGACAAAGCATCTCCATACGCTTATCTGAAATTCCCACCAATGAATTACATAAGTATCTCTATCTTTATCTTTATGTTTTATTCATCATCCATAACCATTTGAGTTTGCCTGACTAAGATTTACAAGGTGACCATAGCTTGCTTCATACCAACAATCTCTGTGGGATCGACCCTTACTCGCGTAAGGTTTATTACTTGGACGACCCAGTACACTTGCTGGTTAGTTGTGCAAAGTTGTGTTTATGCCATGGTATTGAACACCAAGTTTTTGGATTCATCACCGGGGATTATTTAAGTTGTGAAAAGAAGAGATCACAATTTTGTGCACCAGTGGAGTAATTAGTGACGCTTGAGTTATCTAATTCCTTTGATTGATTGACAATTAGAAGTTGCTAATTGATTTGGATACCACTAACACTAGTCTTTCCCTTGGGAGTTGGCTAGGACTTGTGGAATCAAGTTGATTCATCCACTTGACTTTCCTCCATGGTTAGAGGTTAACTAAGTGGTAGCAATGGACAATTTGTGATCACAATTAAGGAGGATAACTAGGATAAGACTTCTAGTTCTCATATCTAGCAAAGAGCTTTGTTAGTTGTTAGTTTATTTTCATTACTATTTACATTCCATGTCTCTTATCCCAAAAACCCCAAAATATACTTCATAGCCAATAATTGAGCACTTCATTGCAATTCCTTGTGAGATGACCCGGAGTCTAAATACTCCGGTTAATTCTTATTTGGGGTTTGTTCTTTGTGACAACCAAAATTTTTGCATGAAAGGATTATTGATTGGTTTGGAAACTATACTTTACAACGAGACTCCATTAGATGAATTCTAAACCGTCAAGAATCCAATCATCAAAATGGCGCCGTTGCCGGGGAGTTGAAATGGTGTTACATTATTGGCTATTGTGAATATGTGAATATGTTTGTCATTTGCTTGTTTGTTGGTTTTTGTTAGGTTTAGGACTTTACTTCTCATTTTTGTTAATTTTGTTTTTCTTTGCTATTATGAATTCTCACCACTTTGGCTATGAGTTTGGTCAAATTATGTTGTAGGAAATGGGAGCTACCATGACAATATGCATCAAGGATTTAGGTACAACCAAAGATGAGAGGAGCCTCAAAGGATTGATCATCCTTCTTGGCAACAACAACCTCCGGTTTCTTATGGGTATAACTCTCATCCTAATGCATATCAATCTAATGGATGTGGTGACCCTTATTGTGATTGTCAAAAACCACCACCACATGCCTATGAACCACCCCCTCAACATGATTTTGAACCACCTTACTCACAAGCCCCTTTTTACCAAACACCTCCATATGACCCCAACCCATATTCACCATACAGACCACCTTGTGAACCATATGAAGAACCACCCCAATTCAACCCCCAATACCCTTGAGAACCACCACTTCCATACTATTACCAAGATGAACCACCTCCAATGTATGAGAACTCTCAACCACAAGATGAATCACCTCCCATATTTGAAAAAATCATGGCTCAGTTTGCTAACATTACTGCTATCTTGGACTCATGGGACTCATTCAACAAGCAAATCATCTCCATAGATGAATGTGAGAAATCAACAGAAGAAAGGAGCATAAAGGAGATTTTAGAATCTCAACATGAGGACAAGGATATGGGGTATGTCTTGCACCAAGTGGAGAATGAAGAAATTGTTAATGAAGAAAAAGATGCGGATCCTCCATAGGAAGCTAAAATCATAGAAAATTCCTCCAAGAAGATTGAATTTAATGTTGAGGAGGAAAGTGCACAACCTCTAAAACAATTATTGAATGAAGACTTGGAAGGAATGGAGCAAGAGTTGAGTTTCCTTGGTGATGAAGACCATGCATCCAACCTTCTTGGTGGTGAATCCTTTGAATTTGAAAAACCTTCTACTAATGAGATGGAAAGTAATGTGGAGGTAGATTTCTCTCAACCTCCCATTTATGATTCGGGTGATGGAGAAGAGTTGGATGAAAATGATGAACAAAGAATTGAAATTAAAGAATTTTATGAAGAGGTGGAGATTGACAAGGAAGAACACAAGGGAGTAGAGCTTACAAGGACATTGGAAATACCTCTCCCCAAGCCACCACCATCCATTCTTTCATTCAAGTGGGTAAATTCCTTATACTTAAGCTTTATTATTCCCCTTGAATATGGTTTGATTGAAATGGATGGTCCACTTAGACATATTTGTGGCTTTAAGAGCAAAAGGGAGATGGTTAGTGGTGGGAAAAATCATTCTAGGTTCACTATGGCTATATGTTCAAAGCTCAATTGCAAGGGTTGGTGTAGAACTAGAATGCTTGGGTCTAGGAAGATGTTTGGTCACTTAAATGAGAATTCCAAGATTATGGCACCCGAATGGAACAACGATGATCAACTTAAAGATGGGTGTCGAAATAAGGTATGGGATCCGGGAATACATGAGGATCACCTTTGGGAGCCCATGGCTTATGAAGAACTCCATCAAAGCTTGGAGCTATTAAATTTGAAGAATGGAGCTTATTGGAGATTCAAGCATTAGTGGATGTTCAAGGATAGCTTTAAGCACAAGCCACCTTGACAAGGAGCCTCCTAAATGTCCAACTTAAGGACTTAAACTAAAAGTGCTAGGTGGGAGACACCCCACCATGGTAAACTCTTTCTACTCTCTTTTATATTTGGTTGAATAAGTGATTGGAGTTGCCATTATAGGTAGTTTTTCTACACTCTTATACATTTTGTTTCGATGATAGGTTATAGTAGTGTGTTTTGATTAGTTTAGATTGTTGATTAAGTAGGTTGCTTGTAGTATAAGTTTTGTTTTTAGTGTATTTGAAAATTTTTCAGAAACCAAAAAAATTTGTTGTTGAATTTAATTTTGATTGTTTTAGAATCCTTGTAAATTAGGAAAGTGCCCTATTTTTGAAAAAAAAAAGAGCATCTGCGCGTGAGCGCGCTGTGCGCGCGCGCTGGTGGTGCATATCGCACTCCTGGTACAAAAAATAGAGAGTTGTGCTAAAGTTGTGCGTACTCCGTCTTCGCGACCCACGTGCGAGGGTGCATGACGCGTCCGCATCGGTCGCCATCTTTACATTCGTGCGTATGCGTGCTATGCGCATACGCGTCGCTTGTCCTGCCTGCCCACCCACGTGCACGCGTGCCGTGCGCGTACGCGTCGGTTCCGCGCCCTGCTTCCCCTGTTTTCTGCTCTGTTTTCTTTATCTTTCTTTCTTCTTTCTTCTTTCTTCTTCTTTCTTCCTTTCTTACTTTTTTTCCCTTCTTCTTTTCTTTTTCAAAATTCCATTTTTTTATTTTTCTTATTTTCATTTTCTTTTATATGTTGCATTTGCATATTATCACCCATTGCATTTTAATTTTGTTTTTATAACTTGTTCTTATTTTCTTTTTAAGTTTCTTATTTTAATAATGGTGTTGAATGCTCTTACTCAATTATTGAGAATTTCTTGGTTACTCTTGGTGCTTCATGACTTGTTTGGCATTAAATTTGCTCTACACACAAGATTAGTATTTTAGTCATTCCTGACTCGTGATCCCTTGTTTTTATACCTCATCATCATTGAGTTAGGATGGGACCAAATGCTCTCATGCTTATCACTAATCTTGTTTTGTCAATTGTTGATTAAGCTTGATGCAACATGCTCTTCATGTCATGAACTTATGCTTTGACTTTACTCTTGCATCAAGTGTTAGGTAATATGCCTTAACTTATATTGTTTTCTCACTCACATATTGTAGCTACCATGTAGTGAAGACCCTACTCTTACTTGGCATTAGCCCCCGCCTATGTTCTATTTGCTTTGATATCTTTGTTATAGGCTTAATTTTCTTTCTTTTTCTCTCCTTTTAGGTTGGCCAACAAGAAGGAAAAAAGGAAAGCTTTTAAATGGGGCAACAAACAAGTCATCCGCACAATCCTTTGAAGAAGCTCATCAATTGTAACGACCCGTCCACCTTGCTCTTCTTTTGCATGCACCGAGGACGGTGCAATCTTCAAGTGTGGGGAGGTCGTCCGACCGATCTCCATTGGTAACAATTTCCTCTTTCAACACCAATTCTTGATCTCCTTTTTTAGTTAGTTGCTTGCATTGCATGATAGGTTGCATGTTAGTTAGAATTTGTATATATTTTACCATTTCTTTTTATGTTAGAACTACTTGGTTAGGGTGATGATCTCTTTTCCAAGAAATCTAATTTTAGGGCACCCTACCAATTTGAAAAACTTTTTGTGAACTTGCTTGAAGAATTTATTTTGGAACATGGTTTTTGAGCTAAGAACACAAGCATGTGAGTTTTGAGCCCAATTGTGTGGTTACATCTTATAACCACTTATTTCCATTCTTGTGTGCATTATTCTCTTTCTATGATTGTAATCCTTGCTTTGTTTGAGTCTATATGTCCATTATTCCATGTATACATGCATTTATATGATTGAAGCCATCATTTCATTTACCTCACTTACCCAAATAGCCTACCTTTCATCAACCATTGTTAGCCAAATTTGGGCCTATTTAATCCCTTTTGTTCTTAATTTTAGCACATCACTACCCCTAAGTGAAAAACAATAAATGTCCTTAATTTGGATCTTTGATTAGCTTAGGCTAGTGAGGATGTGTATCATTTGGGTATGGGAAACTTGGGACATTGGTTGAGATAAAAGTGTAATTTTTATTTGTATTGAAAAATTTGGGAATTGGGTACATATTTATGCACTATATGTAAAACCATATGCATTGATACGTTTGTATATACTTTTGAAAAAATGACAAAGAAACAGAAAAAAAGAACATATATATATATATATAAGAAAAAAATATATATATAGAAAAAGAAAAAGAGAAAAAGAAATAAAAAGGGGACAAAAATGCCCCAAGGTAAAGTTCAATAAAAATCAATGCATATGGAATGTGAATTAAAAAGAATGCATGACTATGTGAAAAAGTGGGAATCATGGGTAGCTAGGTTGTGTATTAGATTAATCAAAGATTCAAAAATTCCAAGCTCACTTGACTATATGCATCCTACCTTGACCCTAGCCCCATTACAACCTATAAATAAGTCCTCATGATGAATGTATACATGCATTGAATAATTGTTGATTGTTAGATAAAAAACAAATCTTAGAAAGCATGAGTAGAAGAGGATTGAGTGAATCAACCCTATACACTTGAGCGACTAGAGCGGATACACTTCCGGTGAAGGTTCGATGCTCAATTCCTTGTTCCCGGCTTTCATGAGCTTTCTTCTTGCAAGTCTATTTGAACTTCATTTTGATATTTGAATTGGTAGAGTTTGTGAGTCGTCATATAACCTTTGCCCTACTTGCTTATATATGTTCTTGGAGATTGATTTACTTTTAACTAAGTAGATAGAATCATTTTGCATTTAGTTGCATGCATGTAGATAGGTTTATATAGTTTATTTGCATTGAATAAATGTTCATACCCCTTTCTTGTCCTTCTTTACTTTTAGCATGAGGACGTGCTTAGTTTAAGTGTGGGAAGATTTGATAAACCCCGATTTTGTGGTTTATCTTGTGCTTATTTTGGAGGATTTTATCACATTTTCTCACATTTATTCAATGAAATAGCATGGTTTTGCAATTCTCCCTTGATTTGTGCTTAAATGTGAAAATATGCTTTTTAGGCCCTAAAATAGCTAAATTTAATCCACTTTAATTCCATTCGATGCCTTGATATGTTTGTTGAGTGATTTCAGGTTCAAAAGGCAAGTATTGAATGGAAGAAGTGAGGAGAAAAGCATGCAAAGTGGGAGAACTCATGAAGAAATGAAGGAACCGTAAAGCTGTCAAGCCTGACCTCTTCGCACTCAATTGACCATAACTTAAGCTACAAAGGTTCAAATGAGGCGGTTCTAATTGCGTTGGAAAGCTAACATCCGGGGCTTCGAAATGATATAAATTTGTCATATGTTGCTTTGCGTATAAGGGCGCGCACGTGCAATGTGCGTGGACACGCCGATTGAGCACGTGACCCACTAAAGAGTAACTCATGGCCAGCGATTTCTAGCTCATTTTGGGCCCAATCCAACTCATTTATGATGCTATTGAACCCAAGGATTGAGGGGGGAATGAACCAAGTAGTCATAGTTGAGTTTTCATCATGTTTTAGGCTAGAATTCTAGAGAGAAAGAGGTTATCTCCTCTTTCTAGATTTTAGAGTAGTTTTAGTTAATTCTTCTTGGATCCAAGTTATAATTCTTGTTTTGATTTAGTTCTTCCTTTTAATTTCTTGTTATTACATATCTATTCTTCTAGTTTTACTTGCCAATTCCTTTATTTTGCCATTTTTTATGTTTATGAACAATTGTTGGATCTTAATTTTCTTTAATGCGATTTTATGTTTCCATATTCTTTTATGTTAATCTTGCTTACTATTATTGATTTCTTGCTATTGATAATTATGGGTTTCTTTTAATTCTTGCAACTTGTGATGTTTACCTTTCTTGCACACTAGGTGTTTGATAGAATGTTTCCTCTAGTTTTTGAGTAGTTCTCTTTACTCTTGGCCTAGGTGGAGTAATTAGTGACGCTTGAGTTATCTAATTCCTTTGATTGATTGACAATTGGAAGTTGTTAATTGATTCGGATACCACTAACACTAGTCTTTCCCTTGGGAGTTGGCTAGGACTTGTGGAATCAAAGTTGATTCATCCACTTGACTTTCCTCCATGGTTAGAGGTTAAATAAGTGGTAGCAATGGACAATTTGTGATCACAATTAAGGAGGATAAGTAGGATAGGACTTCTAGTTCTCATATCTAGCCAATAGCTTTGTTAGTTGTTAGTTTATTTTCAGTACTATCTAGCCAATAATTGAGCACTTCATTGCAATTCCTTGTGAGACGACCCGGAGTCCAAATACTCCGGTTAATTCTTATTTGGGGTTTGTTCTTTGTGACAACCAAAATTTTTGCATGAAAGGATTATTGATTGGTTTGGAAACTATACTTTACAACGAGACTCCATTAGATGAATTCTAAACCGTCAAGAATCTGATCATCAATTGTTAGAAGAAAAACAAATCTTGGAAAGCATGATTAGGGGAGAATTAAGTGAATCAACCCTAAACACTTGAGTGACTAGAGTGCAAACACATCCGGTGAGGGTTCGATTGCTCAATTACATGTTTTCGCATGGAATCATCACTTTTCTTGCAAGTTTGTAAAAATATTTAATAACTCAATTCAATTGTGGATTTGATTTGATTGCTATCGCTTTAGCCCTTAAGCTTATATATGTTTCCTTGGGAGTTGATTTATTTTGACCAAGTAGTTGCATTCATTTAGATAGTTGCATGTAGATAGATTGCATCTAGTCAGTTTGCATTTAATAAATGTCGATACCCTTTGTTTCTCTCTTGATTTTAGCATGAGGACATGCTATGGATTAAGTGTGGGAAAGTTGATAAACCCCATTTTTAGGGTTTTCTTGTGCTTAATTTATGAGACTTTATTAACTTTTACCCACATTTATCCAACAAAATAGGTAGGTTTTGTATATTCTCCTTTATTTGCGCTTAAGTGTGAAAACATGCTTTTTAGACCTTTAATTAGCTAAATTTAATTCACCTTTGATTCCACTAGATGCCTTGATATGTTTGTTAATGAATTCAGATTGAAAAGGGCTAGGAATGGATTAAAGGGATGAAAAAGAAAAGCATGCAAGTGTAAAACTCATGGAGGATAAAGGATTCGGGATGAACTTGTCGATGTGCATGCGCAGTAGACGCAGACGCGTGGAAGGTGACGTCGCATGGCGACGCGTACGCGTACGTGGCACGTATGCGTGGAAGCAAAATTGCCAAGCGGCGCGTACGCATACATGGTGCGTACACGTCGATGCTCACACGTGACTCACTTAAAGGCAAAACGCCAGGGGCAAATTCTGGGCTTCCTAGGCCCAAATCCAACTCATCTCTGATGCTATTTAAGTCAGAATTCAGAGGGGAAAAAAAGCTTTCATCACATTAATTTATTTTAGTTTAGTTTTAGAGGGAAAGTTAGTTTCTAGAGAGAGAAGCTCTCTCTTCTCTCTAGAATTAGGATTATGTTTAGTTTAATTTCTTAGATCTAGATCTACTTCTACTCTTGCTTCAGTTTTTCTTTTGCTTTATGAATTCCTATGTAGATCTCTATTTCTCTTCCAATGTAATTTATGATTTCCATGTCTTTTCATGTTGCTTTGATTTTCTAGATCTTTTACTTTTGTGGTTAGATCTCTCCTTAATTCTTGCATTTCATGTTGTTTACCTTTATTACCTTTTATGTGTTTGATGAAATGATTCTATTAGTTATAAGTTAGATTTTGTTCCTCTTGACCTAGGTAGAGAAATTAGTGACACTTGAGTTATCAAACTCTCTTGTTGATTGATAACTAGAGGTTGCTAATTGACTTGAATGCCTCTAAACCTAGTCTTTCCTTAGGAGTTGGCTGGGACTTGTGGAATCAAGTTAATTCATCCACTTGACTCTCTTTCATGGTTAAAGGTCAACCAAGTGGGAGCAATGAACAACTTTCACCATAATTGATAAGGATAGCTAGGATAGGACATCTAGTTCTCACACCTTGCCAAGAGCTTTAATAGTTATTAGTTTACTTCCCTTATAATTTACAATTCTTGTCTCTTATGCCAAAAACCCCAAAACACACCTCTAACCAATAACAAGAACACTTTATTGCAATTCCTAGGGAGAACGACCCGAGGTTTGAATACTTCGGTTATTAATTTTAGGGGTTTGTTGTAGTAACAAACAAGTTTTTGTATGAAAGGATTATTGTTGGTTTAGAAGCTATACTTGCAACGAGAATTTATTAGTGAATTCTATACCACACAAAAATTCATTCATCAGATACCATGGAGGAAGAGGTGCATAACCATGTTGGAGAAGATGCTGGCAATCATGTTGGGCAAGAGAGGAGAGTCTTAGGCTCTTACATCAACCCAAACCCAGAAAACTGTGGCAGTAGCATCCTGAAGCCAACAATCTATGCTAACAACTTTGAGTTGAAACCTCAACTCATCACACTTGTCCAGAATAATTGTTCATATGGAGGAGGTGCCCAAGAGGACCCAAACCAACATCTCAATACATTCTTGAGGATCTGTGACACTGTAAAGTCCAATGGCGTACATCCTGACACCTATAAACTACTTTTGTTCCCTTTTTCTCTTAGAGATAAGGTAGCAAAGTGGTTAGAAGCATTTTCCAAGGAGAGCTTGACCACTTGGGATGAAGTTGTGAACAAGTTTCTAGCAAGATTTTACCCTCCACAGAGAGTCAATAGATTGAGAACTGAGGTGCAAACCTTCAGATAGCGAGATGGTGAAACGCTTTATGAGACCTGGGAGAGGTTCAAAGACCTGACAAAGAAGTGCCCTCCAAATATGTTTGACGAATGGGTTCAACTACACATCTTTTATGAAGGGCTATCATATGAAGCGAAGAAAGCTGTGGACCACTTTTCAGGGGGTTCACTCAACAAGAAGAAATCCATCGAGGAAGCCATAGATGTTATTGAAATTGTAGCTGAAAATGAGTACTTCTATGCTTTAGAAAGAGCTTAAAAGAAATGAGTGCTAGAACTCAATTCTATGGATGCCTTGTTGACACAGAACAAGATGATCGCAGCACAATTAGCAACCCTAACAAAGAAGATGGAAGCAAGCCAAGTCTCAGCTGTCCAGGCCTAAACACCACCATAAGAAGGAGATGCACCAGAACCTGAATGTGAATGGGAGATGAAAATTATGTGAATAACCCCTCTAGACCACCATATGATCCAAACTCTAAGACATACAACCCAGGTTGGAAGAACCACCCAAATTTTGGGTGGGGAAACCAACAAGTCCACAACCCATACCACTCTAACCAATACAACAACCACAATCCCTACCATCAATCAAGCAACAACAGACCCTATCATAACTCACACAATACATTATATCACTCTACATAGCAAACACACAACCACCACCACCAAGATACATCAACCCCCACCATGCAACCAAGTGAAACCAGCAGTAATTTCTCAAAATTGGAGGCTGCTATAGCACAATTGTTAGCACAACTTACCGGAACTATCTCCACTGTTATGGAGAAACAACTACTGGCTGAAAGAAAGATAGATGCAAACCAAGAAGAGTTCAGATCCAACATAAAGAATCAAGGGGCAGCAATTTCAAAATTGGAAGCACAAGTAGGGAGCTTGTCTAAACAAATACCAATGCCTACACATACATTTCCCAATGATACCTTGGCCAACCCAAGAGGGGAATGTAAAGCTATAACACTAAGAAGTGGAGGAGTTGTAGAAGAAGCAATCCCAAGCCAAAGGAACCAAGAAGAAGAAGCTGCAAAGGAACCTAAAACCAAGAAGGAAGAAGAGACTCATGCACCATCCTCACCAAATCAAGTCTTGAAGCCTTATGTGCCAAAGGCACCCTATCCACAAAGGCTGAGGAAGGATGGGAAAGACAGCCAGTTCTCTAGATTCCTAAAAATCTTCAAGAGACTCCAGATCAACATACCTTTTGCTGAAGCATTAGAACAAATGCCACTCTATGCCAAGTTCTTAAAGGAGCTCATGACAAGAAAAAGGAATTGGGGAAAAAAGGAGACTGTAGTGCTCACTGAGTAGTGTAGTGCCATAATACAAAAGAAGCTCCCCCGGAAATTGAAAGATCATGGGAGCTTCCAAATTTCCTGTATTATTGGGGACATAAACATTGAGAAGGCACTATGTGACCTAGGAGCCAGCATCAACCTCATGTCTTTGGCAATGATGAAAAGGATGAGGATTGAGGAGGCCAAACCAACTAGAATGGCACTCCAATTGGCTGACAGATCATTCAAATTCTCCCATGGTGTAGTGGAGGATTTGTTGGTGAAAGTAGGGGAGTTCATCTTTCCAGCCAATTTTGTTGTGCTTTATATGAAAGAAGAAGCCAACACATCAATCATCCTAGGAAGATCATTCCTAGCTACTGTTGGAGCCATAATTGATATTCAAAAAGGGGAGCTAGTCTTAAGATTGCATGAAGAGAAGATGGTCTTCAATGTCTTCAAGGAAATGAGCTACCCAAAGGAAGCCATTGGTGAATGCATGATGGTGGGTACAATTGAAAACTTGGTTCAAGGAGTCCTAGAGGAAGAACAATATGAAGATATCAAAGAGCAAGATCCACAAGTCCCATGTGGTGAGCCACGACTGGAGATTATGGATGAATCAATAATGATGGACAAGACAAGCAAAATGGAAGTGGAAGCACTAAAGCTGGAGTTGAAAACTTTGCCTTCAAACTTGAAGTACGCCTACTTGGGTAACAACAACATATACCCAGTGATCATCAACTCAAGTTTAAATGAACAACAAGAAGGGGAGCTAATCCAAGTGCTAAAGCAACACAAAGATGCTATTGGATGGACACTTACGGACCTAATAGGAATTAGCCCTTCAATATGCATGCACAAAATCCTACTTGAGGAAGGTGCAAAGCCCTCAAGACAGCAGTAGAGGAAACTAAATCCAACAATGAATGAAGTGGTGTAGAAGGAGGCTGGTGCACGAAATTGTGATTATCAACAATGGCGCCAAAAACTTGGTCACATAATTGTAATCTCACCTCTTTGTTACAACTTCGCACAACTAACCAGCAAGTGCGCTAGGTCATCCAAGTAATACTTTACGTGAGTAAGGGTCGATCCCACGGAGATTGAGGGTCGATCCCACAGAGATTGTTGGTATGAAGCAAGCTATGATCATCTTGTAAATCTCAGTCAGGTGGATTCTAATGGTTATAATTGTTTTCGAATATAAAGATAAATAAAGCATAAAATAAAGATAGAGATACTTATGTAATTCATTAGTGAGAATTTCAGATAAGCGTATGAAGATGCTTCATTCCTCTTGAATCTCTGCTTTCCTACTGCCTTCATCCAATCCTTCATACTCCTTTCCATAGAAAGATGTATGTTCGGGTTTCACCGGCGTCAATGGCTACCTCCCATCCTCAGTGAAAATGGTCCAAATGTGCTGTCACCACACGACTAATCATCTGTAGGTTCTTGATCATGTTGGAATAGAATCCAGTGATGCTTTTGTGTCTGTCACTACGCCCAACACTCGCGAGTTTGAAGCTCGTCACAGTCATCCCATCTTAGATCCTACTCAGAATACCACAGACAAGGTTTAGACTTTCCGGATCTTAGGAATGGCCGCCAATAATTCTAGCTTATACCACAAAGACTCCGATCTTTCAGAATGGAGGCTAAGAGATACACGCTCGATCTAAGGTAGAACGGAAGTGGTTGTCAGATACACGTTCATAGGTGAGAATGATGATGAGTGTCACGGATCATCACATTCATCATGTTGAAGTGCAGCAAATATCTTAGAATAAGAATAAGCTGAATTGAATAGAAGAACAATAGTAATTGCATTAATACTCGAGGAACAGCAGAGCTCCACACCTTAATCTATGGTGTGTAGAAACTCCACCGTTGAAAATACATAAGAACAAGATTCAGGCATGGCCATCAGGCCAGCCCCCAAAATGTGATCAAGAGATCAAAAGATGATCAAAAGATGAAAATACAATAGTAAGAGGTCTTATTTATAATGAAACTAGCTACTAGGGTTTACAGAAATAGGTGAATGATGCAGAAATCCACTTCCGGGCTCACTTGGTGTGTGCTTGGGCTGAGCATTTTACTTTACACGTGTAGAGACTTCTCTTGGAGTTATACGCCAGCTTTGGTGCCAGTTTGGGTATTTAACTCCAACTTTTATGCCAGTTATAGCGTTTTGACTTCAGAATAGGGTAGAGAAGGGGTGTTTGAACGCCGGTTTGCATCATCATAATGCAGGCAAAGTATGGACTATTATATATTGCTGGAAAGCTCTAGATGTCTACTTTTTAACGCAATTGAGAGCGTGCCATTTGAATTTCTATAGCTCCAGAAAATCTACTTCGAGTGCAGGGAGGTTAGAATCCAATAGCATCTGCAGTCCTGTCAGCCTCTAAATCATATTTTTGCTCAGGTTCCTCAATTTCAGCCAAAAAATACCTGAAATCATAGAAAAATACACAAACTCATATTAAAGTCCAGAAATATGAATTTTGCATAAAAACTAATAAAAACATCCCAAAAAGTAGCTAGATCCTACTAAAAACTACCTAAAAACAATGCCAAAAAGCGTATAAATTATCCGCTCATCACAACACCAAACTTAAATTGTTGCTTGTCCCCAAGCAATTGAAAACAAAATAGGATAAAAAGAAGAGAATATACAATGAATCCCACAGTATCAATGAAACTTAGTTCCAATTAGATGAGCGGTGCTTGTAGCTTTTTGCTTCTGAACAGTTTTGGCATCTCACTTTTTCCTTTCAAGTTCAGAATGATTGGCATCTATAGGAACTTAGAATTTTAGATAGTGTTATTGATTCTCTTAGTTAAGTATGTTGATTCTTGAACACAGCTACTTTATGAGTCTTGGCTGTAATGACCCAATTTTCAGTACGCCTAGGACACACCGGAAACTGAGCGCTACTAATTTGACTTCCTAGTTATTATCTATTATTTATCATATGAGCCTGATTCGTTGTTAAAAGCGTAGTTAATTTGCGAGGTGTATTTTTTTTTTCTGAAAAAGTTTGGATTAATAAACATAATCATTTATAATCAATTCACAAATAATAACAGATTAAAACAGTTATAAACAACCACACATAAATACATCACAAGCAGCTAACAAGATTCAGTGATCCAGCCTTTATTAGAGTATAGACCTTTAGTTAGAACACCCCTAGATATAGCTAAATAATATCTATATACATATATATACATACAACATCCTAGGCCCTGACTTGTTCAAGAAGTCCCTAAGCTGGCGCCTAGGCTAGTCTAGACTCTATACTCACCTAGTCCCTCTAAACTACTAAAGCGAGGGAAAGTACATTCTAGTCCTCTGCACGATCATATGTCATCAAAGAGCGTCTCTCAAGTACTTCATCGAGTGGCCACATAATAGCAACATCGTACGGAGACTCATGCTTCCATCTGAAGGGGGAAGGGAGAGAGAAGGGGTAAGAACTGGGGAGTTCTTAGTAGGGTCGGGGTTATTAGTTACGTTCATTAATTTTGTGTTGTTTAGCAGACTAATAACAGAATATAGAGAAGTAGTAAACAGTAGACAGATAAATAGAGAAAATAGAGAAAATAGAAAAAGATCACAAACAGAAGAATACAAGAAAGTAAAACACAGACATAAACACAGAGAATAGAATACAAACAAAGGAAGCATACATTCATGCAACAATCATAATAGGGAAAATGCACAACCAAGTATGATGCATGTCTAGTCCTAGCGCAGGTAATGAGCTCATTTGTCGGTTACATACCCGCTCCCGACGTTACCCGGAGTCCTCTGACCAGGTAAGGCTTTCCTGTTGGCAATGTCCCTCGCAAGAGTCCTTTGACTTGTGAGGCAAACCACTGCAAGAGTCCTTTGACTTGCAGGGCAGCACTAGCAACCCACTGCAAGAGTCCTTTGACTTGCATGGCGGAGCTAGTTAACTTATATCTGCCCAACACACTCTCTGTAAGAGTCCTTTGACTTACAAGAGCATACACACACTCTCACTATAAGAGTCCTTTGACTTACAGGAGTATATGCTAGTCATGTGTTCTCGATACCTCTGTAAGAGTCCTCTGACTTACAGAATAGCATTATAGCTAAGTATCCCAGGAAAGCACTCTCAGTGGTCGTACCACCATCTATCTGACTGCCTTCACGCAGCAGATCATCACATAATCATTATCATTACCATCATTCATTATTAATCTCGTTATTCATCATCACTTTCACATTCTTATACATTACCTCTTTCTTTCTCTGTTCAATCACAACATAACAACTTTCTATAGGTGAACTTCGGCCTATAGAAATGGCACCTCTGTAAGTGAACTTCGGCTTACAGAAAAGGCGCCCCTGTAAGTGAACTTCGGCTTACAGGTATCATAACTCTCTGTAGGTGAACTTCGGCCTACAGGAGCAACACCCTGAGATGCACAATTGATATTCACTGTAGGTGAACTTCGGCCTACAGGAATAACAACTCACTGTAGGTGAACTTGGGCCTACAGGACCTCTAGGGCCAATGGAAAAGCAGCAGATGAACATACAACAGAACATCGTGCCACAAGGCTTAACTCTTTATTCTTATACTCTTCTCCTCTATTCTTTTTGTTATATTACTCTTTTCTCATTATCCCTTTACTCTGTTCTCTGTATCTCTTTACTCTGCTCTAGTTACTCTTTTCTCTGCTTAACGTATGTATTTAAAGCTTATGTAAATCTCGGTATGAATAGTTAGCCTGTCCCAAGTATAGGTTCATTAAGTCTATACTGAAACAGTTTAACTTTTCATATAATACCTAACCCTAGTCGCAACTCAAGGACTAACTACGTTGCCCTAGTTCGTTCGCTAGTTTCTGTCTGTTCTTCTGTTATTAAAACATTACAGACTTCTCTTTGGTTTTTATCTTTCCTTTAACTTTTATCTTTCTTTTATCTTTGCCTCACTAATATGTTCTTACCACTCCCTAAGTGTTTTATGAAGGTAACTATGAGATTCTGCACTTAAAGTTGTCTTTCTAAAGCTTTTACAGAAAACTGCCTTTTTCGCATTATTTTATTATTTTTATTAAAATATTATTTTTAATTAAATATTATTATTTAATATTTTATTATTATTTATTATTTTATTATTAAATTTTCGAAAATGACCCCACTTTAATTTTTAACCTTTAAAATTAACTTTTTACCCCGATAACTTTTAATATTTCTACTTTAACCATCTTAACTTTCAGAAATTACCAAATAACCCCTTAGACACCAAAAGAATTACAACCTTGCCCTTTTTAAGATCTAAAAGGTGTTCTTCAGTGTTCTTCACCACACTCAATGTGTTCTTCGTCTTCTTCATATTCTTCGTAAATTCTTCAGATTCTTTCTTTGTTTTTACTCGTTTTTCAGTCTTTTCAGTAACCGATTTTTACCATAATTCAAAATAAATTCCCAGCCACTAAAATCCCATCTTTTCTACATGATTTTAACACAAATTAAAACTCAATTTAAGCCTAGGGTTTCATTTTTCCAGTAGCTCCAAGAACATAAACTCTAAGCTTGAATTTCATCAAATTTCATCAAAATTTCACCAAAATTTCACCAAAAATCAGTCATATATACAACCAATTTTTAGCACAACCAAATCATACAACATTCACCCAACTCAAACACAAATAATCAAGATTAATTTCATGACACCCTAGTGATGACAAGTCATCTTAGTATGAGGCCTTAGCATTGCTAAAGTCATCAGAGAGTGCTGGTGCTAAGTTGCACCAGTAAACTGTGAACCCGGTTAAACCGATTTTCTGTTTTTAACTAAAACTGACCAGGTAACCTTATAATATCATTCAAGAAGCTTCTAATACTCATATAATGATGATATTACCCTATTATCTCTCTTCTCTCATGAATCGAGTCCGGTTCATCAAACTGAGACTATTTACGAAAAACCGGATCAAAACTCCTAACCGATACGGTTCAAAAACTATGTTCTTCGTAACTGCATTATCGAGCTTGCCTCATAAAAGGTTCTAGCTTAAAGATGACATAATGACAATTAGGATTGAGATACTTGATAATATATCAGAGCTTCTCCCCTTACTGATCCTCCGGAGTTCTCCGTACTTTCAGAAAAGATCTCGCGTACTCGAAAACCGGGGTTGTTACATTCTACCCTCCTAAAAGAAAATTTTGCCCTCAAAATTTCCTTTACCTGTAAACAGGCTCGGATAATCGTCCCTTACCTTATCTTCGAATTCCAAAATTATGCGCAATAGTTAATGAAGGGAAGGAATATATTATACCCTTATTATATAGTACATTTAAAGAGCAAGTCTTGACATAACACTAACCTTGGATCACGGAGTCTGAGTACAGAGCATCATCAACAGTCATGGTAGATATTCGTCCTAATAGTTGGGTTCTGGCTGGATCTTGAACAAACCTATTTGGGCAAGCCCTGGCCATATGTCCAGGTTTTTCGCAAGTATAACAATTGTTTGTTCCATACTGACAAGGTCTATTACCATGATCTTTTCCACACCTTGAGCATATCGAAATACCCTGAGATTGACCTCCTCGTTCCTGTCCCAGATTATAGTTATGGTTGTTATTGTTGTTGCGAGCAAGAAAATCACCATTCCGTTGATTCCTATTTTGGTGCCGATATTGATTATTGGCTTTAAAGTTGCAACCTTGAGGGGCTAAATTCTGAATAAGGTCTCTTCGTGAGGCCTCCCTACGATCTGCTCGAGCTATCGCCGCCTTCTTCGAACATTCTTCCACTAGTTTACTTTTATTCACCAGTTCAGCAAAATTTCGTATCTCTAGCGGAACAACAGAATTTATCAGTTCTTCTCGGAGTCCTCCTTCAAACTTCAGACACTTCCATTCCTCAAAGTCGGCAGGATTCCCTTGGCAGATCTTAGAGAAACGGCACAAGTCATCAAACTTACGGGCATATTCTGCAATAGTTGTATTACCCTGTTTCAGCTGCATAAGTTCCATCTCCTTAGCATCATGAGCTGCCCTCGGAAAATACTTCTTATAAAATTCGTCCTTAAAAGTATTCCAAGGAATATCGCCTTCATCTTGTTTCAGCTTGATTTAGCTGCTTAGGCCTGGATTTTATTTCCTTGGGCCCTCCTATCTATTAATGCTCAAAGCCTTGGATCCTTTTTACCCTTGGCTTTTGGTTTAAAGGGCTATTGGCTTTTTTTTCTTGCTTTTTCTCTCTTTTTTCTTTTTTCGCCAATTTTTTTCACTGCTTTTTCTTGCTTCGAGAACCAATTTCATGATTTTTCAGATTATCAATAACATTTCTCTTTGTTCATCATTCTTTCAAGAGCCAACAATTTCACTGTTCAAGCATTCATTAGAGAACAAAGAGTATTGCCACCACATCAAACTAATTAAACTAGTTTCAAGATAAAATTTGAAATCCAAGTACTTCTTGTTCTTTTGTAATTAAGCATATTTTTCTTTTAAGAGAGGTGAAGGATTCATTTATTCATAGCTTTAAGGCATATACACTAGACACTAATGATCATGTAATGAAGACACAAACATAGCTGGAACATACAGCATAAAAATCGAAAAAAAAAATAAATAGACAAGGAGATTAAGGAATGAGTCCACCTTAGTGAGGGGGGCATCTTCCTCTTGAAAATTCTATAGAGTGCTCGAGCTCCTCAATGTCTCTTCTTTGCCTTTGTTGCTCCATCCTTAGTGCTTTTGGTGCTCCCAATAGTTGTGTGGAGGAAAATGTATCCCTTGGGGCATCTCAGGGATTTCTTGATAAGGGAATTCCTCATGCTCTTGTTGAGTGCCATGAATGGGCTCTCTTGATGTACAGTCAAATGCTCTACTATTGAGCTATGGACCCTTGAAATGAATCTCTCCATCTCCCATGACTCGGGGTGGAAGCAATTGTCTTTTCTTTCCTCTTTCTAGAGGTTTCTCCAGCCTTAGGTGCCATAAATGATTATGGAAAAATAAGAAGTGATGCTTTTACCACACCAAACTTAAAAGGTTTGCTCGTCCTCGAGCAAAGGAAGAAAAAAAGAAGGGGAAGAAGAAGAAAATGGAGGAGATGGAGGATGGGGTTTTTGGGGGAAGAGATTTGGAGGTGATTGGTGAAGGGTATATGGGGAAGAGTGTTGTAGAAAGGTGTGAAGAGGAGAGAGAGTGAGTTGAGGTTGGTAGGGATCCTGTGGGGTCCACAGATCCTGAGGGGCCAAGGATTTCTCATCCCTGCTCTAATTTGGCGTTCAACACGCCTTAGAGTGCAATTTTGGCATTTAAATGCCAGCTTTCTGCTCTGTTTTGGCATTTAAATGCCAGTCTAGTGCCCTGTTCTGGTGTTCAAACACGCAGAAAGGTGCCAGATTGGGCGTTTAAACACCCATTGTGCTGCTCTTACTGGCATTTAAACACCAGTAAATCCTTCCTTCAGGGTGTGCTATTTTCGACATCTACTTTATTTTTATGAGTGTCTTTGTGACTTCACATGATCATCAACCTAAAAGAAAACATAAAATAACATATATAAAATTAGAATAAAATTGGGTTGCCTCCCAATAAGCACTTCTTTAATGTCAATAGCTTGACAGTGAGCTCCCATGGAGTCTCACAGATACTCAGAGCATGGTTGAGATCTCTCAACACCAAACTTAGAGTTTGGCTGTGGCCTCCCATCACCAAACTTAGAGTTTGAATGTGGGGCTCTATTCGACTCTGTATTGGGAGAAGCTCTTCATGCTTACTCTCTGTGGTTACAGATGGAGAACCTTGAGTCTTTACTACAAGGCATTCTTTATTCACATTAAGGATCAACTCTCCTCTGTCAACATCAATCACAGCTCTTGCTATGGCTAGGAAGGGTCTTCCAAGGATGATGGACTCATCCTCATTCCTCCTAGTGTCTAGGATTATGAAATCAACAGGGAAGTAAAGGCCATCAACCTTCACTAGCACGTCCTCTACTATTCCATAAGCCTTTTTCATAGATTTATTTGCTATCTCCAATGAGAATTTGGCAGCCTATACCTCAAAGATTCCCAATTTCTCCATTACAGAGAGTGGCATCATGTTTATCCCTGACCCCAGGTCACACAGAGCTTTTTCAAAGGTCATGGTGCCTATGGTACAGGGTATTAAGAATTTACCAGGATCCTGTTTCTTTTGAGGTAAATTTTGCTGAACCAATGTATTCACTTCATTGGTGAGCAAGGGAGGTTCACCTTCCCAAGTCTCATTACCAAATAATTTGGCATACAACTTCATGATTGCTCCTAAATATTGGGCAACTTGCCCTTCAACAATATCTTCATCCTCTTCAGGAGATGAATAATCATCAGAGCTCATGAATGGTAAAAGAAAGTCTAATGGAATCTCTATGGTCTCTATACGAGCCTCAGATTCCTTTGGTTCCTCATTAGGGTACTCCTTACTGAATGGTGGACGTTCCTTGAGGTCTTCCAAAAGATCAAAAGATGATCAAAAGATGAAAATACAATAGTAAGAGGTCCTATTTATAATGAAACTAGCTACTAGGGTTTACAGAAATAGGTGAATGATGCAGAAATCCACTTCCGGGCCCACTTGGTGTGTGCTTGGGCTGAGCATTGAGCTTTACATGTGTAGAGACTTCTCTTGGAGTTAAACGCCAATTTTGGTGCCAGTTTTGGCGTTTAACTCCAACTTTTATGCCAGTTCTAGTGTTTTGACTTCAGAATTGGGCAGAGAAGGGGCGTTTGAACGCCGGTTTGCGTCGTCAAAACTCGGACAAAGTATGGACTATTATATATTGAGGGAAAGCTCTGAATGTCTACTTTCCAGCGCAATTGAGAGTGCACCATTTAGAGTTCTGTAGCTCCAGAAAATTCACTTCGAGTGCAGGGAGATCAGAATCCAACAGCATCTGCAGTCCTATCAGCCTCTAAATCAGATTTTTGCTCAGGTCCCTCAATTTCAACTAAAAAATACCTGAAATCACATAAAAACACACAAACTCATAGTAAAGTCCAGAAATATGAATTTCGCATAAAAACTAATAAAAACATCCCAAAAAGTAGCTAGATCCTACTAAAAACTACCTAAAAACAATGACAAAAAGCGTATAAATTATCCGCTCATCAGAGGTGCTAGAAAGACTTACAGAACATGAATATTACTGCTTCCTGGACGGTTACTCTGGCTATAATCAAATAGTTGTAGACCCCAAGGACCAGGAGAAAACTTCCTTTACTTGTCCCTATGGAGTCTTTGCTTATAGGAGAATGCCCTTTGGATTGTGCAATGCACCTACAACATTCCAAAGGTGCATGCTCTCCATCTTTTTAGAAATGATTAAGAAGTTCATAGAAGTGTTTATGGATGACTTCTCTGTGTTTGGGGATTCATATTCTGATTGCCTACATCACCTCGCCCTGGTGCTGAAGAGGTGCCAAGAAACCAACCTGGTTTTAAACTGGGAGAAGTGCCACTTTATGGTAACTGAAGGGGTGGTTCTTGGCCATAAGATCTCCAAAAAGGGTATAGAAGTGGACAAGGCAAAGGTGACAGTAATTGATAAATTGCCTCCACCATGCAATGTCAAGGCAATTAGAAGCTTTTTGGGACATGCTGGGTTCTATAGGATGTTTATTAAAGATTTTTCAAAGATTGCTAAACCTCTCAGCAACCTACTTGTTTCAAATACCCACTTTGTTTTTGATGGAGAGTGCATGTTAGCCTTTAATGAACTTAAAAACAGACTTTCCTCTGCACCTATTATAGCACCACCTAGCTAGGATCTACCCTTTGAATTGATGTGTGATGCATTTAATTTTGCTGTTGGTGCTGTTCTAGGACAGAGGAAAGACAAGCTAGTACATGTTATCTACTATGCTAGCAAAGTTCTCAATGAGAATCAAAGAAACTACACCACTACAGAGAAGGAACTTTTAGCCATAGTCTTTGCTTTTAATAAATTCAGATCATATCTTATTGGCTCTAAAGTTACTGTTTTCACTGATCATGCAGCCCTCAAATATCTACTGGCCAAGCAAGAATCCAAACCTAGGTTGATAAGGTGGGTCTTGCTACTTTAAGAATTCAACATAGAGATAAAAGATAGAATGGGGCAGAGAACAAGGTGGCTAACCACCTCTCAAGAATTCCACATGAAGAAGATGAAGCACAACAATTTGAAGTGAATGAAAGCTTCCCTGATGAGCAGTTGATGATGATTCAAGAAAGCCCTTGGTTTACTGATATAGCCAACTTCAAGGCTATTGGGGAGTTGCCCACCAACATCAACAAGTACATGAGGAGGAAGCTACTCAATGATGCTAAACACTACATCTGGGATGGGCCATACTTGTTCAAAAAGGGTGTTGATGGAATCTTGAGGATATGTATTTCACAAGAAGAAGGGCAAGAAGTGTTGTGGCGATGCCATGGATCTGCATATGGAGGCCATTTTAGTGGAGAAAGAACAGCAGCAAAGGTGCTCCAATGTGGGTTCTTTTGGCCAACAGTATTCAAAGATGCTAAGGAATTGGTGTCAAGGTACAATGAATGCCAAAGAATTGGCAATCTACCCAAGAAAAATGATATTCCACAGTAGTTTCCTAGAATTTTAGTTGTTTCCTAGAACAAGTACATTCTAGTGACAGTGGACTATGTATCTAAGTGGGTGGAGGCCATTGCAGCACCAACAAATGATAACAAGGTAGTTATGAACTTCCTTAGGAGGAACATCTTTAGCCAATTTGGAGTCACCAGAGCTCTTATTAGTGATGGAGGGAGTCACTTCTACAACAGACCATTGGAAGCCCTCCTCTTAAGATATGGAGTGAAACATAAGGTTGTGACACCTTATCACCCTCAAACCAGTGGGCAAACAGAGGTATCTAATAGAGAGCTAAAAATGATCCTAGAGAAAACTGTGGGAGCTTCAAGAAAGGACTGGTCAAAGAGGCTAGACGACACTCTTTGGGCATATAGGACAGCTTTCAAAACACCAATAGGGATGACCCCATATCAGCTGGTGTATGGGAAGGCATGTCACATACCCCTTGAGCTTGAACACAAAGCCTTTTGGACACTCAAGCTACTAAACTTTTATGGTAATGCTGCTGGGGAGAAAAGGATTTTGCAACTACAAGAAATAGAAGAACTCAGATCTCAAGCATATGAAAATGCCAAAATCTACAAGAGAAAGCTAAGAGGTGGCATGATCAAAAGATAGCGAGAAGAGAGTTTATAGAAGGTCAAAAGGTGCTACTATACAACTTAAGACTCAAGTTCTTCCCAAGGAAGCTTAAGTCTCGATGGTCAGGACCTTTTACCATCCTTAAAGTATCCCTCTATGGTCATGTAAAGCTCATGGAGGACAAAACTCAGAGAACTTTCACTGTAAATAGCCATAGACTCAAACATTACTTGGGAAACTCTTTGAAGGAGCAAAGAGTGAGCTACAACCTCAACTAAATATGGAGGAATGTCAAGCTAATGACATTAAAAAAGCACTGGTTGGGAATCACCCCAACATTCATATCCTTTCGATTTCCTGCTTTCTAGAAGTAGTTTTAGGATTGCTAGTTTAGGTAGCTTAAGTTTCAGTTAATCTTAAAGTTTTCCATAATTAGTTTGTGATTGATAGCTTAGGAAGTTAAAATTTAAAGTGTTTGTTAGTTAGTTTTTTTTACTGGAAGTGCAAGGCTACTGGGTTCACTCATTAACATTAATTGAATTGGGTTGCAAAACTTAGCTAAAGAGCTATGTTTGGTGTGGCCACTGATGAGCGGATAATTTATACGCTCTTTGGCATTGTTTTTAGGTAGTTTTTAGTAAGTTCAAGCTACTTTTAGGGATGTTTTCAATATTTTTTATGTTAAATTCACATTTCTGGACTTTACTATGATTTTGTGTATTTTTCTGTGATTTCAGGTACTTTCTGGCTGAAATTGAGGGAATTGAGCAAAACTCTGATAGGAAGCTGACAAAGGACTACTGATGCTGCTGGAATCTGACCTCCCTGCACTCGAAATAGATTTTCTGGAGCTACAGAACTCCAAATGGCGTGCTCTCAACGGCTTTGGAAAGTAGCCATTCAGAGCTTTCCAGTAATATATAATAGTCCATACTTTATTTGGGAATTGACGACGTAAACTGGCGCTCAACGCCAATTCCATGTTGCTGTCTGGAGTAAAACGCCAGAAACACGTCACGACCCGGAGTTGAACGCCCAAAACACGTTACAACTTGGTGTTCAACTCCAAATGAAGCCTCAGCTCGTGGATAGATCAAGCTCAGCCCAAGCACACACCAAGTGGGCCCCGGAAGTGGATTTATGCATCAATTACTTACTCATGTAAGCTATAGTAGCTAGTCTAGTATAAATAGGATAATTTATTATTGTATTAGACATCTTTGGTCTCAGTTTTGTTTTATTCTTCATCTTAGGAGGCTATTGATCACGTTTTGGGGCTGGCCATTCGGCCATGCCTAAACCTTTCACTTATGTATTTTCAACGGTGGAGTTTCTACACACCATAGATTAAGGGTGTGGAGCTCTGCTATATCTCAAGTTTTAATACAATTACTACTGTTTCTATTCAATTTTCTTTATAACTATTCTAAGATATTTGTTGCATTTCAACTTGATGAATGTGATGATCCGTGACACTTATCATCATTCTCACCTATGAACGCGCGTGACTGACAATGACTTCCATTCTACCTTAGGCCGGGCGCATATCTCTTGGATTCCTTAAACAGAATCTTCGTGGTATAAGCTAGATTGATGGCGACATTCATGTGAATCCGGAAAGTCTAACCTTGTCTGTGGTATTCCGAGTAGGATTCCGAGATTGAATGACTGTGACGAGCTTCAAACTCCTGAAGGCTGGGCGTTAGTGACAGACGCAAAAGAATCAAGGGATTCTATTCCAACCTGATTGAGAACCGACAGATGATTAGCCGTGCTGTGACAGAGCATTTGGACCTTTTTCACTGAGAGGATGGGATGTAGCCATTGACAACGGTGATGCCCTACATATAGCTTG
>NC_029776.3:78040737-78042262 GCF_000817695.3 Arachis duranensis | reverse complement strand
AAATTATCCGCTCATCACAACACCAAACTTAAATTGTTGCTTGTCCTCAAGCAACTGAAAATCAAATAAGATAAAAAGAAGAGAATATACTATAGACTCCAAATTATCAATGAAACTTTAGCTCCAAATTAGATGAGCGGGACTAGTAGCTTTTTGCCTCCGAACAGTTTTGGCATCTCACTTTATCCTTTGAAATTCAGAATGATTGGCTTCTTTAGGAACTCAAAATCCAGATAGTGTTATTGATTCTCCTAGTTAAGTATGATGATACTTGAACACAGCTACTTATTGAGTCTTGGCCGTGGCCCAAAGCACTCTGTTTTCCAGTATTACCACTGGATACATACATGCCACAGACACATAATTGGGTGAACCTTTTCAGATTGTGACTCAGCTTCGCTAAAGTCCCCAATTAGAGGTGTCCAGGGTTCTTAAGCACACTCTTTTTGCCTTGGATCACAACTTTATTTCTTTCTTTTTCTTTTTCTTTTTCTTTCTCCCTTTTTTTTTTCGTTTTTCTCCTTCTTTTTTTTTTGTATTCACTGCTTTTTCTTGCTTCAAGAATCATTTTTATGATTTTTCAGATCCTCAGTAACATGTCTCCTTTTTCATCATTCTTTCAAGAGCCAACAATTTTAACATTCATGAACAACAAATTCAAAAGACATATGAACTGTTCAAGCATACATTCAGAAAACAAAAAGTGTTGTCACCACATCAAAGTAATTAAGCTAGTTTTAAAGATGAATTTGAAATCCTGTACTTCTTGTTCTTTTGTGATAAAAACAGTTTTCTTTTAAGAAAGGTGATGGATTCATAGGACATTCATAACTTTAAGGCATTGCCACTAAGACACTAATGATCATAAGACACAAACATGGACAAACATAAGCATAAAATTCGAAAAAAAGAAGAATAAAGAACAAGGAAATTAAAGAACGGGTCCACCTTTAGTGATGGCGGCTCTTTCTTCCTCTTGAAGGTCTTATGGAGTGCTTGAGCTCCTCAATGTCTCTTCCTTGTCTTTGTTGCTCCTTTCTCATGATTCTTTGATCTTCTCTAATTTCATGGAGGAGAATGGAGTGTTCTTGGTGCTCCACCCTTAGTTGTCCCATGTTGGAACTCAATTCTCCTAGGGAGGTGTTCAGTTGCTCCCAATAGTCTTGTGGAGGAAAGTGCATCCCTTGAGGTGAATCTCTCCATCTCCCATGACTCGGAGGTAGAAGCTTTTGCCTTCCCTTTCCTCTTTCTAGAGGTTTCTCCGGCCTTGGATGCCATAAATGGTTATGGAAAAACGAAAAGTAACGCTTTTACCACACCAAACTTAAAAGGTTTGCTCGTCCTCGTGCAAAAGAAGAAAGAAGAGAGTAGAAGAAGAAGAAATGGAGGAGAGGGAGATGGCTTTGTGGTTCGGCCAAAAGGGGGAGAAGTAGTGTTTAGGGTGTGTGAAAATGAAGGAGTGAAGGTGTGGTTTTATGAAGGATGGATGTGAGTGGTGAAGAGAAAGATGGGATTTGATAGGTGA
>NC_029776.3:78037218-78037844 GCF_000817695.3 Arachis duranensis | reverse complement strand
TGGAATCCTCTATGTCACAGTATAGAGATTCCTTGAGATGTCAGAAGAAAAGAAAAATAGAAGACAGAAGGAGAAGAATTCGAACTTAATTAGATGGAGTTCGAATTGTGCTTTGAGAAGGAGTGGTACTCCAATAATAGAAGGATGTGAGAAGAAGGGAAGTGATTTTCGAAAATTAAGTAAAAGATTTTGAAAATATTTTTGAAAAACTTTAATTGATTTTCGAAAATTAAAAGTGGAAAAGAAATCAAGTGATTTTTGAAAAAGATTTTGAAATTAGAAATAAAAAAGATTTGATTGAAAACTATTTTGAAAAAGATGTGATTAAAAAGATTTGATTGAAAAGTTATGGTTTAAAAAGATATGATTGAAAAGATATGATTTGAAAACAATTTTAAAAGATTTGATTTTGAAAATTAATAACTTGGCTATCAAGAAGAAGATATGATCCAAACATTAAACCTTTCTCAACAGAAAAGGCAACATACTTGATTTGTTGAATGAAATCATTAATTGATAGCAAGTATCTTTGAAAGAGGAAAGAAATTGATTTTGAAAACATTTGATTGAAAAGATTTGATTTGAAAAAGATTTGATTTTGAAAAACTTTTGAAAACTTGAAAAAA
>NC_029776.3:78035623-78035780 GCF_000817695.3 Arachis duranensis | reverse complement strand
AGGTACAGCAGAGCTCCACACCTTAATCTATGGTGTGTAGAAACTCCACCATTGAAAATACATAAGAACAAAAGTGATCATTAGTTTCGGCCCCAGAGAGGGAACCAGAAGAACCAAGATGAAAATACAATAGTAAAAGGTCCTATATATAGAGAAC
>NC_029776.3:78035259-78035519 GCF_000817695.3 Arachis duranensis | reverse complement strand
TGGTGTGTGCTTGGGCTGAGCAATGAAGCATTTTCGTGTAGAGACTCTTCTTGGAGTTAAACGCCAGCTTTTATGCCAGTTTGGGCGTTTAACTCTCATTTAGGTGCCAGTTCCGGCGTTTAACGCTGGAATTTCTGAGGGTGACTTTGGACGCCGGTTTGGGCCATCAAATCTTGGGTAAAGTATGGACTATCATATATTGCTGGAAAGCCCAGGATGTCTAATTTCCAACGCCGTTGAGAGCGCGCCAATTGGGCTTT
>NC_029776.3:78028960-78035077 GCF_000817695.3 Arachis duranensis | reverse complement strand
ATCACAGAAAAACACACAAACTCATAGTAAAGTCCAGAAAAGTGAATTTTAACTAAAAACTAATAAAAATATAATAAAAACTAACTAAAAGATACTAAAAACATACTAAAAACAATGCCAAAAAGTGTATAAATTATCCACTCATCACTTGCCATGGAAAGGAGTAAGAAGGATTGAAGGAAGAAGTAGGAAAGTAGAAAAAGAAAGGGCATAGTATCTCCATATGCTTATCTAAAATTCCCACCATTAATTTACGTAAGTATTTCTATCCTATGTTATTTATATTTATTTTCTGCTTAATATTTATTATTATTCGAAAATCCATAATCAATTATTATCTGCCTGACTGAGATTTACAAGATGACCATAGCTTGCCTCAAACCAACAATCTCCGTGGGATCGACCCTTACTCACGTAAGGTTTATTACTTGGACGACCCAGTACACTTGCTGGTTAGTTGAACGGAGTTGTGTCAGTAGACTTGCTGGTTAAGTTGAACGGAGTTGTGTCCACACATAGCAAAGAGCCATTATAATTATTCCATACAACAACAAAGAATACAACATTGATGATCACAATTCCGTCCACCAAGTTTTTGGCGCCGTTGCCGGGGATTGTTCGAGTATGGACAACTGGCGGTTCATCTTGTTGCTCAGATTAGGTAATTTTCTTTTCAAAAAGTTTTCAAAAATTTTTCTTTATTTTCGTTTTTCTAAAGAATATTTTCGAAAAAAAATTAATAAAAATACAAAAAAAATCATAAAATCATAAAAAAACCAAAAATATTTTGTGTTCTTGTTTGAGTCTTGAGTCAATTTTTAAGTTTGGTGTCAATTGCATGTTTTAAAATTTATGCATTATTTTTTTTCGAAAATTCCATGCATTCATAGTGTTCTTCATGATCTTCAAGTTGTTCTTGGTAAGTCTTCTTGTTTGATCTTGATGTTTTCTTGTTTTGTGTTGTTTGTTGTTTTTCATATGCATTTTTTGTTTGTTAGAGTCCAAGCATTAAAGATTTCTAAGTTTGGTGTCTTGCATGTTTTCTTTGCATCAAAAATATTTCAAAATTATGTTCTTGATGTTCATCATGATCTTCATAGTGTTCTTGGTGTTCATCTTGACATTTATAGTGTTCTTGCATGCATTCTTTGTTTTGATTTTTAATTTTTCCCTCTCATCATTAAAAATTTAAAAAAAAATAAAAAAATATCTTTTCCTTAATTCCCTCCGAATTTTCGAAAATTTTGGGTTGACTTGGTCAAAAATTTTTAAAATTAGTTGTTTCTTACAAGTCAAGTCAAATTTTCAATTTTAAAAATCCTATCTTTTCAAAACTTTTTCAAAAATCAAATCTTTTTCATTTTTATCTTATTAATTTCGAAAATTTTAAAATTTTTTCAAAAAAAATCCTTTTCTTAATATTATTTCATGATTTTCGAAAATTACACTAACAATTAATATGATTGATTCAAAAATTTGAAGTTTGTTACTTTCTTGTTAAGAAAGGTTCAATCTTTAAATTCTAGAATCTTATCTTTAGTTTCTTGTTAGTTAAGCAATTAATTTTAATTTTAAAAATTAAATCTTTTTCAAAATATCTTTTTCTTAAAAATCTTATCTTTTTATCTTATCTTTTTATCATATCTTTTTCAAAATTTTATCTTTTTCAAAATTTGATTTCAAAATATCTTATCTAACTTCTTATCTTCTTATCTTTTCAAATTTAATTTTAATTTCTTTTTCAACTAACTATTTGACTTTTTGTTTGTTTCTTATCTTTTTCAAAACCAACTAACTACCTATCCCTCTCTAATTTTCGAAAATACCTCTCTCTTTTCCAAAAAAATTCTTTTAAATTTTAATTTTAATTATATCTTATCTCTAATTTTTAAAATTATTAAGTTCTTTTGAAAGTAATTTTCGAATTCTATTTCTGTTCTCCTTCTATTTATTTATTTATTCACTAACACATCTCTTCATCTCTCTTCATCTCAGATCACCACCTCTATTCTTACCCATTCTTCTTCACTCTTCTTCCCTTTCTTCTTCTACTAACGATAAGGATCCTCTTTACTGTGACATAGAGGATTCCTCTTTCTTTTCTTATTCTCTTCTTCCCTATATGAGCAGGAACAAAGAAAAAGACACTCTTATTGAAGCTGAACCAGAACCTGAAAGGACTCTGAAGAGGAAACTAAGAGAAGCTAAATTACAACAATCCAGAGGCAACCTTTCTGAAATTTTCGAACAAGAGAAGGAGATGGCAGCCGAACCCAACAACAATAATGCAAGGAGAATGCTTGGTGATTTCACAAAACCAATGTCCAAATTTTATGGAAGAAGCATCTCCATTCCTACCATTGGAGCCAACAATTTTGAGCTTAAACCTCAATTAGTTGCTTTAATGCAACAGAACTGCAAGTTTTATGGACTTCCATCTGAAGATCCTTACCAGTTTTTAACTGAGTTCTTGTAGATTGGTGAGACTGTTAAGACGAATGGAGTAGATCCTGAAGTCTACAGGCTCATGCTTTTCCCTTTTGCTGTAAGAGATAGAGCCAGAACATGGTTGGACTCACAACCTAAAGATAGCCTGGACTCCTGGGATAAGCTGGTCACGGCCTTCTGACATGTTTTTAGAATGGACCATATTAGATATATTCTATTATGGTCTATCTGAATTTTCGAAAATGTCATTAGACCATTCTGCAGGTGGATCCATTCACCTAAAGAAAACACCTGCAGAAGCTCAAGAACTTATTGACATGGTTGCAAATAACCAATTCATGTACACTTCTGAGAGGAATTTTATGAATAATGGGATGCCTCAGAGGAAGGGAGTTCTTGAAATTGATGCTCTGAATACCATATTGGCTCAGAACAAAGTGTTGACTTAGCAAGTCAACATGATCTCTCAAAGTCTGAATGGATGGCAAAATGCATCCAACAGTACTAAAGAGGCAGCTTCTGAAGAAGCTTATGATCCTGAAAACCCTGCAATGGCAGAGGTTAATTACATGGGTGAACCTTAAGGAAACACCTATAACTCATCATGGAGAAATCATCCAAATTTCTTATGGAAGGATCAAAAAAAGCCTCAACAAGGCTTTAATAATGGTGGAAGAAATAGGCTCAGTAATAACAAGCCTTTTCCATCATCTTCTCAGCAACAGACAGAAAATTCTGAACAGAGCCCCTCTAATTTAGCAAATAGTCTCTGATTTGTCAAAAGCCACTTTAAGTTTCATGAGTGAAACAAGGTCCTCCATTAGAAATCTGGAGGCACAAGTGGGCCAGCTGAGTAAGAAAATCATTGAAACTCCTCCCAGTATTCTCCCAAGTAATACAGAAGAGAATCCAAAAGGAGAGTGCAAGGCCATTGAGGTAATCAATATGGCCGAATGCACAAAGGAGGAGGAGGATGAAAATCCTAGTGAGAAAGACCTCCTGGGACGTTTCTCAAACAAGAAGGAGTTCCCCATTGAGGACCTAAAGGAATCCGAGGCTCATATAGAGACCATAGAGATTTCACTAAATCTCCTTCTGCCATTCACGAGCTCTGAAGACTATTCTTCCTCAGAAAAGGATGAAGATGTGATTGGAGAGCAAGTTGCTCAATATCTAGGAGCTATCATGAAGCTGGATGCCAAGTTTTTTGGTAATGAGACTTGGGAAGGTGAACCTCCCTTGCTCATTAGTGAACTAGATACATGGATTCAGAAAACTTTACCTCAAAAGAAACAAGATCCTGGTGAATTCTTAATACCCTGTACTATAGGCACCATGACCTTTAACAAGGCTCTGTGTGACCTGGGGTCAGGCATAAATCTTATGCCACTCTCTATAATGGAGAAACTAGGGATCATTGAGGTACAGCCTGCCTTATTCTCATTACAATTGGTAGACAAGTCAGTAAGATAACCTTATGGATTAGTAGAGGACGTGTTAGTAAAGGTTGAAGGCCTTTACATCCCTGCTGATTTCATAGTCTTAGACACTAGGAAGGAAGAAGATGAATGCATCATCCTTGGAAGACCCTTCCTAGCCACAGCAGAAGCTGTGATTGATGTTAACAGAGGAGAATTAGTCCTTTAATTGAATGGGGACTACCTTGTGTTTAAAGCTCAAGGACCTTCCTCTGCAACCATGGAGAGGAAGCATGAAAAGCTTCTCTCAGTACAGAGTCAAAAAGAGCCCCCACAGTTAAACTCTAAGTTTGGTGTTGGGAGGTCACAACCAAACTCTAAGTTTGGTGTTGAGAAGCCCCCTCATTCAAACTCTAAATTTGGTGTTGGGAGGCCCTCATCATGCTCTGAATATCTGTGAGGCTCCATGAGAGCCCACTATCAAGCTAATGACACTAAAGAAGCGCTTGTTGGGAGGAAACCCAATTTTTATATATCTAATTTTAATTTTATTTTACTGTTATTTTGTGTTTTATTAGGTTCATGATCATCTGGAGTCACGAAAAAAATACTAAAATTAAAAATAGAATCAAAAACAACAGAAGAAAAATCACACCCTGGAGGAAGGACTTACTGGCAAACGCCAGTAAGGTGCATCTGGCTGGCGTTCAACGCCAGAACAGAGCATGTTTCTGGCACTGAACGCCAGAAACAAGCAACATCTTGGCGTTTGAACGCCAGGAATGTGCCTTGAGGAAAGCTGGCGCTGAACGCCAGTAACAAGCATGGAACTGGCGTTCAACGCCAGAAACATGCTACACATGGGCGTTGAACGCCCAGAGTGTACATCACTGTGGTGTTTAAACGCCAGAATGGTGTGCAAAGGCATTTTACATGCCTAATTGGTGCAGGGCTGTAAATCCTTGACGACCTCAGGATCTGTGGACCCCACAGGATCATCTCAGGATCTGTGGACCCCACAGGATCCTTACCTAACATATTCTCCCCTCTTCTCACTATTCATTCTCTCCTCCCCATAAACACACTTCCCAACAACTTCAATCTCTCTTCCCCATAAACCCCACCTACCTTCAAAATTCAAAAATCTTTCCCACCCAAACCCACCCTAAATGACCGAAACTACACCCACTCCCCTCCCTATATATACCCTTCCATTCTACTTCATTTTCACACAATACAAACCCCCTCTTCTACACCTTGGCCGAAACACCTTCCCTCACTCTCCTCCATATTTTCTTCTTCTTCTTCTTCTCTTCTTTCTTCTCTTGCTCGAGGGTGAGCAATATTTTAAGTTTGGTGTGGTCAAAGCATAATCTTTTTGTTTTTCCATTACCATCAATAGCACCTAAGGCCAAAGAATCATCTAGAAAAGGAAAAGGGAAGACAAAAGCTTCCACCTCCGAGTCATGGGAGATGGAAAGATTCATCTCCAAAAGCCATCAAGACCACTTCTATGATGTTGTGGCAAAGAAGAAGGTGATCCCTGAGGTCCCTTTCAAGTTCAAGAAAAATGAGTATCCGGAGATCCGACATGAAATCCGAAGAAGAGGTTGGGAAGTCCTAACCAACCCCATGCAACAAGTCGGAATCTTAATGGTTCAAGAGTTCTATGCCAATGCATGGATCACTAGGAACCATGATCAAAGTATGAATCCGAGTCCAAAGAATTATCTCACAATGGTTCGGGGGAAATACTTAGATTTTAGTCCAGAAAATGTGAGGTTGGCATTCCACTTGCCCATGATGCAATGAGATGAACACCCCTACACTAGAAGGGTCAACTTTAATCAAAGGTTGGACCAAGTCCTTATGGACATATGTGTGGAAGGAGCTCAATGGAAAAGAGATTCCAAAGGCAAGCCAGTTCAACTGAGAAGACTGGACCTCAAGCCTATAGCTAGAGAATGGTTAGAGTTCATTCAACGCTCTATCATTCCCACTAGCAACCAATCCGAAGTTACTGTGGATCAGGCCATCATGATTCATAGCATCATGATTGGAGAGGAAGTAGAAGTTCATGAAGTCATCTCCCATGAAATCTACAAATAGCCGATAAGTCCTCCACCATGGCAAGGCTAGCTTTTCCTCACCTTATTTGCCATCTATGTTACTCAGCTGGAGTTATCATAGAAGGAGACATCCTCATTGAAGAGGATAAGCCCATCACCAAGAAGAGGATGAAGCAAGCAAG
>NC_029776.3:78027967-78028716 GCF_000817695.3 Arachis duranensis | reverse complement strand
AATGAGGGAGGAGCAACAAAGGCAAGGAAGGGACATAGAAGAGCTTAAGGACATTGTTGGTCCTTCAAGAAGAAGACGCCACTAAGGTGGATTCATTCCTTGTTCTTATTTCCTTCTGCTTTTCAGTTTTTATATTATATGTTTACCTATGTTTTGTGTCTCTACTTCATGATCATTAGTAGTTAGTAACTATGTCTTAAAGTTATGAATAACTCCATTAATCCTTCACCTCTCTTAAATGAAAAATGTTTTAATTCAAAAGAACAAGAAGTACATGAATTTCGAATTTATCCTTGAATTTAGTTTAATTATATTGATGTGGTGACATTACTTTTTGTTTTCTGAATGAATGCTTAAACAGTGCATATTTTTGATCTTGTTGTTTATGAATGTTAAAACTGTTGGCTCTTGAAAGAATGATGAATAAAGAGAAATGTTATTGATAATCTGAAAAATCAAAAATTGATTCTTGAAGCAAGAAAAAGCAGTGAAAAAAAGAAAAGCTTGCGAAAAAAAATATAGAAAGAAAAAGAAAAAGCAAGTAGAAAAAAGCCAATAGCCCTTAAAACCAAAAGGCATGGGTAAAAAGGATCCAAGGCTTTGAGCATCAATGGATAGGAGGGCCCAAGGAAATAAAATCCAGGCCTAAGCGGCTAAATTAAGCTGTCCCTAACCATGTGCTTGTGTCATGAAGGTCCAAGTGAAAAGCTTGAGACTGAGTGGTTAAAGTCGTGATCCAAAGCAAAAAA
>NC_029776.3:78021222-78027542 GCF_000817695.3 Arachis duranensis | reverse complement strand
GATGTTTTCATTAGTTTTTATGTTAAATTCACATTTCTGAACTTTACTATGAGTTTGTGTATTTTTCTGTGATTTCAGGTACTTTCTGGCTGAAATTGAGGGAATTGAGCGAAACTCTGATAGGAGGCTGACAAAGGACTGCTGATGCTGTTGGAATCTGACCTCCCTGCACTCGAAATGAATTTTCTGGAGCTACAAAACTTCAAATGGTACGCTCTAAACGGCGTTGGAAAGTAGACATTCAGAGCGTTCCAGCAATATATAATAGTCCATACTTTATTTGGGAATTGACGACGTAAACTGGCGCTCAACGCTAGTTCCATGTTGCTGTCTGGAGTAAAACGCCAGAAACACGTCACGACCCGGAGTTGAACGCCCAAAACACGTTACAACTTGGCGTTCAACTCCAAAAGAAGCCCCAGCTCGTGGATAGTCAAACTCAGCCCAAACATACACCAAGTGGGCCCCGGAAGTGGATTTATGCATCAATTACTTACTCATATAAACCCTAGTAGCTAGTCTAGTATAAATAGGATAATTTACTATTGTATTAGACATCTTTGGTCTCAGTTTTGTTTTATTCTTCATCTTAGGAGGCTATTGATCACTTTTTGGGGGCTGGCCATTTGGCCATGCCTGAACCTTTCACTTATGTATTTTCAACGGTGGAGTTTCTACACACCATAGATTAATGGTATGGAGCTCTGCTGTACCTCAAGTTTTAATACAATTACTACTGTTTCTATTCAATTTTCTTTATTCCTATTCTAAGATATTTGTTGCACTTCAACTTGATGAATGTGATGATCTGTGACACTCATCATCATTCTCACCTATGAACGTGCGTGATTGACAACCACTTCCGTTCTACCTTAGGCCGGGCGAATATCACTTGGATTCCTTAAACAGAATCTTCGTGGTATAAGCTAGATTGATGGCGGCATTCATGGGAATCCAAAAAGTCTAACCTTGTCTGTGGTATTCCGAGTAGGATTCCGGGATTGAATGACTGTGATGAGCTTCAAACTCCTGAAGGCTGGGCGTTAGTGACAGACGCAAAAGAATCAAGGGATTCTATTCCAACCTGATTGAGAACCGACAGATGATTAGCCGTGCTGTGACAGAGCATTTGGACCTTTTTCACTGAGAGGATGGGATGTAGCCATTGACAACGGTGATGCCCTACATACAGCTTGCCATGAAAAGGAGTAAGAAGGACTGAAGGAAGAAGTAGGAAAGTAGAAAAAGAAAGGGCACAGTATCTCCATATGCTTATCTGTGGGATCGACCCTTACTCACGTAAGGTTTATTACTTGGACGACCCAGTACACTTGCTGGTTAGTTGAACGGAGTTGTGTCCACACATAGCAAAGAGCCATTATAATTATTCCATACAACAACAAAGAATACAACATTGATGATCACAATTTCGTCCACCAGCCACTAACCCATTTAACTTAGGCTTACAACCACTTAAATGGATTAACTTTGAAAGTAAGCCCAGAAATTAAGTTTGGTGTGGCCACCACCATATGATGCACATAGTAAGCCTTGCATGCTCTTAATTTGAATGCATTAAATAAATTGGTTAAGCATATAAGGCCACTTTAATGTGTTCAGAGGGAGTTAAAAAAGGAGGAATGTGAAAGAAGTGAATTTATTTCACCCGTATGAACCCATTAAAAATTTAATGATAAGCCCAATTTATTAGATGCAACGCAATAAAGTTTGGTGTCCCAAGGGACACTCATCAAATGCATTTTAATTGCATGTTGCCATAAGGAAATATAAAGAGGTTCTTTTCACTAATGGGGTTTTCAGTTTTTATTTTTAGGAGAGAGAATAGGACCCACATGATTGATGGCTCACTAAAAGAATGAGTCAAAGTGTACTTATACTTTGGAACTCAACACATGTAGAGAAAAGGGTTGGCGCCTCTTCCCACGCTAGGCGCCACTTCCCATGTGTGAAAAAGTTGAGTTGCTTTTACTTCCCACCACCAAACCCCTTCCAGACTGCATCTTCCCCTCTTATAAAAGCCAAACACTTCCTCACCATTCTCCACACTTCAACCCCCAAGTTTCAAACGTGAAAGAACCCTCACATTTCCCTTATCCCTTCTTTCTCTTCACTACCTTCTTTTCTTTTACTTGATTAGGGACAATCAAGTCCTAAGTTTGGTGTTGTGGAGTAAACCCTTGCTTTGCTATCCGTTCTCTACTTCTTCTTCCTAACCCTTCAAATTTTTTTTCTCACCCAATAGCACCACCAAAATCCTTATCATCAAATAAGAGAAAGACCAAGTAACCAACTTCTGGATCCTCAAGTTCAAGCTTCAATGAGTACAAGTTCCTCTCATCATTCAACCAAAATCAATTTTATGGTTGGATGAGTGAGAGGTAAATCATTCCAGAGGTTGGTTTCCAACTCAGTAGGAATGAACACCCTGAGATCAACAAGGAAATCAACAGTAGAGGATGGGCACTCTTGTGCAACCCACCAAGGAAGGTGGTAGAGAGCTTGGTCAGAGAATTCTATGCCAATGCAGTGCCCCAACTTGGGTAACCTTATGGCTATCTAAGCTATGGTAGAAGGAAGGCCATTGATTACAGCCCTTCCAACATAAACAGAATGTTGATGGTGAAGCAAACAAGCTCCACCCAGAGCTATGAAGAGAGGATAAAGCAACAGGACCCAAGATTTGATGAAATCCTCAATGAGATCTGCGTGCTAAATGTACAATGGATCAATGACAAGGATGGGAGACCCAACCAATTGAGGAGAAGAGATTTGAGCCCCCAAGCTAGAGGGTGTCTAGACTTTGTTAGAAGGTCTCTAATTCTCACATCCAACACATCAGAGGTAACTAAAGAAAGAGCTATGGTCATATACAGCATAATGAAGGGAGAAAATGTCAATATTGGGGAGATGATTGCCAACAACATCAATAAAGTGCTGAAAAGTACCAAAGATAGCTCAAGGTTGGCATTTCCCAGCATCATCCAAAGGCTATATGATGAAGTAAGGGTTGAGAAGATTATTGATGAAGTCATGGTGGAACAAGAGAAGCCCATAACCGCCAAGAAGATGTCCAAATTGGTGGCTGTTAACCCACTTTAAAGGGCCAGGGAGCACAGAGCTCATGCTCATGTGCCACAAGGGCAACCACAACCAAAAGAAGAGGTTGAAGAACAACCACATTACATAGCACTTCAACCACCACCATACCAACAATACCAACAATTTTCTGAAGGATTCAACTGGGAGCAGTTGCAAGGAGACATACACCAAATGAGAGGAGACATACACCATCTGAGAGAGGATGTCAACCAACTCAAACAGAAATAACAACAATGGGACCACATGAATGAGAACATACAACAACTCCAAGGAAGTATGGAGCAATTGAAGGAGCAACAAGAATAGTTTGACTGGGGTGAAATACAAGGTGCACTCAACAAAATAGTAGAGCAAAACAAATGGCATCGGAGGAACCTTGCTGAGTTCAGGAATCTTTATGATGCTAGAACCATTTCAAGGAGGTAATATGATATCAACACACAAGCGAAGCTGAATCACTTGTGTAATGATGTGGCTGCCTTGAACCTCGGATACCCAACATTCATGCAAAGAATAGAGGAGCTAAGTGCGAGACAACAGGAAATTCTGGCTAAGCATAAAGAGGATGAAAGGAACTACATGAGGAGGTTGGGATTTTGGAAGCCCAAGGACAAAAAGGCACAAGAAAGATCCTCCAAGAAGGATGATGACTCCTCCTCTTCCAAGAAGAAAGACAAGCAAAAAGGGCCAATGAACTGAAGCTGCTCAAGGTTGTTGAGTCCCATGGTTGACATTCCTAAAATTCTGAATTTATGTTTAGTTCTTTTTATGTTTCTATTTGATAATAAGTTGCAATGTTATGATAGTTTATGATTCTGTGAAGTTTCTTTTATGGGTCTTTTATGCTTTCAAGAAAGAAAATGCAATGTTGTTAAGTTTTACAATCATCAAATAAAAGAAGTAGTTTGTTTCCATAAGAGTCTATGGTGAGTTGTTGCAAAAACAAGAGTAAAAGAGATTAAAACCAAGTAAGGGTGTTCAAAACCAAGAGATAAAGGAACTAAGTGCAGGACCATGAATGAATTAAAAAGAAAATGAGTCATGATGAGTAACTAGACTTAGAGGAAGTGACAAGTAAAAGCTAAGGATGTCCCTTGAATATCTATAGAACCAAGAAATAGTAAGCAACAAAAAGACCCAAGACTCTGAGCATCACCTACTAGGATAAAAGGAAACACCCAATTAACTCAAAAGAATTAAAGATCCTAGTAGATACTTGTGGTGAAGATGTGTCAAGAAGGGAGACCTGGGCAAGTAAATTCTTAGGGGAGTTTCAACACCTAGCACCCTAAAACCAACTGGTTTGAGAGTGCTAATTGAAAGCCTAAGCTAAAGGGTCGTCTTGAGACAAAACACTTAGAGTTGTGGTCAATTGAAAAGAAAAGAAAAAGAAGCAACTCTTGCTACTTCAAGGTGACAATCAATAAAAAGGGCACCTAAGACAAACACTTGAAAAATCCTTAAGAGTCTAGGAGTTCATTGTGGCATTGAAACAACAATACTCATGCATGTGTTAATACTTAGCCTTATTCTTGGAAATGAATGCACTTATTCATGGTTGAAGTCTCATTTCATTTAAGAACAACTCACATTGATTTGCTTGGGACAAACAAAGCTTAAGTTTGGTGTTGTGATGACTTGCATCATTTACCCTTTTTACCTACGCAAAAGAACCATAAAAAGAGCACATATTCATTGTTTCAATGCAATTTCATGAGCTAAATGATAAGTATTATGGCACATTGCTTTGAAATGGGTTTGTGATGAATTTCAGGTAAAAAGATCAATAAAAAGGGAAGAAGACAACAAGTAAAAGCTGGGCATGTGAAGAGGGTGTGTCACTTGGAACAAACGCCATAAAAAGGAATGGGCGTGGCACACCAGTAGCAAATCCCAAAGAGCAATGATGAAGGCCACAAGAAGGGCGTGGCATGCCAAGCTGGGCATGGCACACCAATTCATCAACCAAAAAAGGAATTCACTAGGGCGTTCCATTTGGTATCGAAGGCGTGGCACGCCAGCTCTCATTCTCACTTGGGCATACCACTTGAAGACCCAGGCATGGCACGCCAAGCTAATAGAGTCACATTGAAGTTGGCATGCCACTTGAGCATCAAGAGTGTGGCATGCAAGTACAAGTTTCCAAAGAAGAGGTCAAAGATCCAAGCACTTGGGCGTGCCACTTGAAGACCCAGGCGTGGCATGCCAACACTGGAAAAGGGCCAAACAAAGCTGGGCATGCCATTTGAGGTGGAAGGCGTGGCACGCCAGCTCTCATTTATTCACCTGGGCGTGCCACTTGAATACTAGGTGTGGCACGCCAGCTACTGGAATGAAGAGGAACTATAGGCGGGGAACGCCAAACCCTTGACGTGGCACGCTGATGAGCGGATAATTTATACGCTTTTTGGCATTATTTTTAGGTAGTTTTTAGTATGATCTAGTTACTTTTAGGGATGTTTTCATTAGTTTTTATGCTAAATTCACATTTCTGGACTTTACTATGAGTTTGTGTGTTTTTCTGTGATTTTAGGTATTTTCTGGCTGAAATTGAGGGACCATTTCAGGTATTTTCTGGCTGAAATTGAGGGACCTGAGCAAAACTCTGATAAAAGGCTGACAAAGGACTGCTGATGCTGTTGGAATCTGACCTCCCTGCACTCGAAATGGATTTTCTGGAGCTACAAAACTCCAAATGGTGCGCTTTCAATGGCGTTGGAAAGTAGACATTCAGAGCTTTCCAGAAATATATAATATTCCATACTTTGTTCGAGATTAGATGACATAAACTGGCGCTCAACGCCAGTTCCATGCTGCATTCTGGAGTCAAACGCCAGAAACACGTCACGAACCAGAGTTGAACGCCCAAAACACGTTACAACTTGGCGTTCAACTCCAAGATAAGCCTCAGCTCGTGTAACATTCAAGCTCAGCCCAACCATACACCAAGTGGGCCCCGGAAGTGGATTTATGCATCAATTACTTACTTCTGTAAACCCTAGCAGCTAGTTTATTATAAATAGGACTTTTTACTAGTGTATTAGCGATCTCTGGACACCTAGTCCTTAGACCTTCATGGGGGGCTGGCCACTCGGCCATGCCTGGACCTTTCACTTATGTATTTTCAATGGTGGAGTTTCTACACACCATAGATTAAGGGTGTGGAGCTCTGCTGTACCTCAAGTTTTAATGCAATTACA
>NC_029776.3:78018771-78020962 GCF_000817695.3 Arachis duranensis | reverse complement strand
GGAAAGTCTAACCTTGTCTGTGGTATTCTGAGTAGGATTCCGGGATTGAATGACTGTGATGAGCTTCAAACTCCTGAAGGCCGGGCGTTAGTGACTGACGCAAAAGAATCATTGGATTCTATTCCAACCTGATTGAGAATCGACAGATGATTAGCCATGCTGTGACAGAGCATTTGGACCATTTTCACTGAGAGGATAGGATGTAACCATTGACAACGGTGATGCCCTACATACAGCTTGCCATAGAAAGGAGTAAGAAGGATTGGATGAAAGCAGTAGGAAAGTAGAGATTCAACAGGGACAAGCATCTCCATAGGCTTATCTGAAATTCCCACCATTAATTTACATAAGTATTTCTATCCTTTATTATTTAAGCAAGTATCTCTTTATATTTCCCATAACCAATTATTATCTGCCTGACTGAGATTTACAAGATGACCATAGCGTGCTTCATACCAACAATCTCTGTGGGATCGACCCTTACTCACGTAAGGTATTACTTGGACGACCCAGTGCACTTGCTGGTTAGTTGTGCGAAGTTGTGAATTAAATTTTAGACACGATGATATTGAGCACCAAGTTTTTGGAGCCATTATCGGGGAATTAATTCCATACAACAATAAAGAGTATGAAATCACAATTTCGCCTATCAAGTTTTTGGCGCCGTTGCCGGAGATTGTCCGAGTATGGACAAATAACGGTTCATCTTGTTGCTCAGATTAGGTAATTTTCTTTTTGTTTTGTTTTCAAAAATTTTTCAAAAAATTTTATTTCCTTTTTTTCGAAAATAAATAAAGAAAATACCAAAAAAAACATAAAATCATAAAAACAATAAAGAAAATACCAAAAAAATCATAAAATCATAAAAACTAAAAATATTTTGTGTTTCTTGTTTGAGTCTTGAGTCAATTTTTAAGTTTGGTGTCAATTGCATATTCATATTGTTCTTGCATTTTTTCGAAAAATTCATGCATTCATGGTGTTCTTCATGATCTTCAAGTTGTTCTTGGTAAGTCTTCTTGTTTGATCTTGATGATTTCTTGTTTTGTGTCTTTTGTTGTTTTTTATGTGCATCTTTGCATTCATATTTTCCAAGCATTAAAAATTTCTAAGTTTGGTGTCTTGCATGTTTTCTTTGCATCAAAAATTTTTGAAAAATATGTTCTTGATGTTCATCATGATCTTCAAAGTGTTCTTGGTGTTCATCTTGACATTCATAGTGTTCTTGCATGCATCATGTGTTTTGATCCAAAATTTTCATGTTTTGGGCCATAATTGTGTTTTTCTCTCTCATCATTAAAAATTCAAAAAATCAAAAAATATCTTTTCCTTAATTTTCTCCAAATTTTCGAAAATTTAAGTTGACTTAGTCAAAAAATTTTTAAAATTAGTTGTTACTCATAAGTCAAGTCAAATTTTCAATTTTAAAAATCTTATCTTTTCAAAATCTTTTTTAAAAATCACATCTTTTTCATTTTTTTTAATAATTTTCGAAATTTTAAAAATTTATTTTCAAAATCTTTTTCTTATCTTTTTTTTCAAAAAAAAAATTGAAACTTTACTAACAATTAATGTGATTGATTCAAAAATTTGAAGTTTGTTACTTTCTTGTTAAGAAAGGTTCAATCTTTAAATTCTAGAATCCTATCTTTTAGTCAAGTAATCAATTTTTTTAATTTTAAAAATTGAATCGTTTTCAAAATATCTTTTTCTTAAGAATCTTATCTTTTTATCATATCTTTTTATCATATCTTCTTATCTTATCTTTTTATCATATCTTTTTCAAAATTTTATCTTTTTCAAAAATTTGATTTTAAAATATCTTTTCTAATTTCTTATCATCTTATCTTTTCAAATTTGATTTTAATATCTTTTCCAACTAACTATTTGACTTTTTGTTTTTTTCTTATCTTTTTCAGAACCACCTAACTACTTTTCCCTCTTTAATTTTCAAAAATATCTCATCTCTTTTTTCAAAAATTCTTTTTAATTGTTTTAAATTTTAATTTTACTCATATCTTATCTTTAATTTTCGAAAATCATTAACTACTTTTTCAAAATTATTTTCGAATTCTCTCTCTCTTCTCTTCTTCTATTTATTTATTTATTTACTAACACTTCTCTTCACCTCTCTTCATCTCTAATCACTGCCTCTATCCTTACCCTTCTGTTTGGATTCTCCTTTCTTTAT
>NC_029776.3:78014371-78018305 GCF_000817695.3 Arachis duranensis | reverse complement strand
GAACAGTGCATATTTTTTCTTGTTGTTTATGAATGTTAAAATTGTTGGCTCTTGAAAGAATGATGAACAAAGAGAAATGTTGTTGATAATCTGAAAAATCATGAAATTGATTCTTGAAGCAAGAAAAAGCAGTGAAAAAGTAAAAGCTTGTGAAAGAAAAAAAATAGAAAGAAAAAGAAAAAGCAAGCAAAAAAAAAAGCCATTAGCCCTTAAAACCAAAAGGCAAGGGTAAAAAGGATCCAAGGCTTTGAGCATCAATGGATAGGAGGGCCCAAGGAAATAAAATCCAGGCCTAAGTGGCTAAATCAAAGCTATCCTTAACCATGTGCTTGTGGCATGCAGGTCCAAGTGAAAAGCTTGAGACTGAGTGGTTAAAGTCATGATCCAAAGCAAAAAGAGTGTGCTTAAGAACTCTGGACACCTCTAACTGAGGACTCTAGCAAAGTTGAGTCACAATCTGAAAAGGTTCACCCAGTCATGTGTTTGTGAAATTTATGTATCCGGTGGTAATACTAGAAAACAAAGTGCTTAGGGCCACGGCCAAGACTCATAAAAGTAGCTGTCTTCAAGAATTAACATACTTAACAAGGAGAATCAATAACACTATCCGAAATTCTAAGTTCGTAGAGAAGCCAATCATTCTAAACTTCAAAGGAGAAAGTGAGATGCCAAAACTGTTCAGAAGCAAAAAGCTACAAGTCCCGCTCTTCTAATTAGAATTAATATTCATTGATATTTTAGAATTTATAGTATATTCTCTTCTTTTTATCCTAAGTTTGGTGTTATGATGAGCGGATAATTTATACGCTTTTTTGCATTGTTTTTAGGTAGTTTTTAGTATGATCTAGTTACTTTTAGGGATTTTTTCATTAGTTTTTATGCTAAATTTACATTTCTGGACTTTACTATGAGTTTGTGTGTTTTTTTATGATTTCAGGTATTTTCTGGCTGAAATTGAGGGACCTGAGCAAAACTCTGATAAGAAGGCTGACAAAGGACTGCTGATGCTGTTGGAATCTGACCTCCCTGCACTCAAAACAAATTTTCTGGAGCTACAGAACTTCAAATGGCGCGCTTTCAATGGCGTTGGAAAGTGGACATCCAGAGCTTTCCAGAAATATATAATAGTTCATACTTTGTTCGAGATTAGATGACGTAAACTGGTGCTCAACGCCAGTTCCATGCTGCATTCTGGAGTCAAACGCCAGAAACACGTCACGAACCAGAGTTGAACGCCCAAAACATGTTACAACTTGGCGTTCAACTCCAAGAGAAGCCTCATCTCGTGGATAGATCAAGATCAGCCCAAGCACACACCAAGTGGGCCCCGAAAGTGGATTTATGCATCAATTACTTACTTCTGTAAACCCTAGCAGCTAGTTTATTATAAATAGGACTTTTTACTAGTGTATTAGCAATCTTTGGATGCCTAGTCCTTAGACCTTCATGGGGGCTGGCCATTCGGCCATGCTTGGAACTTTCACTTATGTATTTTCAACGGTGGAGTTTCTACACACCATAAATTAAGGGTGTGGAGCTCTGCTGTACCTCAAGTTTTAATGCAATTACTATTATTTTCTTTCCAATTCAATTTATTCCTTTTTAAGATATTCGTTGCACTTCAACTTGATGAATGTGATGATCCGTGACACTCATCATCATTCTCACCTATGAACGCGTGTGACTGACAACCACTTCCGTTCTACCTTAGACCGGACGCATATCTCTTGGATTCCTTGATCAGAATCTTCGTGGTATAAGCTAGAATTGATGGCGGCATTCATGGGAATTCGGAAACTCTAACCTTGTCTGTGGTATTCCGAGTAGGATTCTGGGATTGAATGACTGTGACAAGCTTCAAACTCCTGAAGGCTGGGCGTTAGTGACAGACGCAAAAGAATCATTCGATTCTATTCCAACCTGATTGAGAACCGACCGATGATTAGTCGTGCTGTGACAGAGCATTTGGACCATTTTCACTGAGAGGATGGGATGTAGCCATTGACAACGGTGATGCCCTACATACAGCTTGCCATGGAAAGGAGTAAGAAGGATTGGATGAAAGCAGTAGGAAAGCAGAGATTCAACAAGAACAAGCATCTCCATACGCTTATCTGAAATTCCCACCATTAATTTACATAAGTATTTCTATCCTTTATTATTTAAGCAAGTATCTCTTTATATTTCCCATAACCAATTATTATCCGCCTGACTGAGATTTACAAGATGACCATAGCTTGCTTCATACCAACAATCTCTGTGGGATCGACCCTTACTCACGTAAGGTATTACTTGGACGACCCAGTGCACTTGCTGGTTAGTTGTGCGAAGTTGTGAATTAAATTTTAGACACCATGATATTGAGCACCAAGTTTTTGGAGCCATTATCGGGGAATTAATTCCATACAACAATAAAGAATACGAATCACAATTTCGCCTATCACACGCCAGTTATATTTTCCAAAATAGTGAAGAATCATGCACAATGGGCATGGCACGCCAGACTCTAGGCGTGGCACGCCAGTTATATTTTCCAGAAAGGGAGACAGGAGGCCAACCATATGGGCGTGCCACTTGGTGTCGAAGGCGTGGCACACCGGCTATCATTTCTCACTTGGGGGTGCCACTTGAGTCTCAGGCATGGCACGCCAGCATCACCAATCAACAAGAAGAAGACCTGGGCATGCCACATGAGTTCTGGCGTGGCACGCCAGATCTTGGAGGTGCCACGCTAGTTCAACTTTCCAGAAATAAGGAGAAGAAGGAAAAGGCCTGGGCATGCCAGTTGAGTTCAAAGGCATCACACGCCAGGCTAACCAAGGTTTTAAAAGGGCTTGGGCGTGCCACTTGAGCTCGAAGGCGTGACACGCCAGGCTACACAAGTGCTTAAAGAACCCTAGTCGTGCCACTTGAGCTTGAAGGCGCGGCATGCCAGGGATGCCAATGTTAGGGGTGTGCCACTTAAAGAGTTGGGTGTGGCACGCCAAGCCAGAATTGGAGCTGGGCGTGGCACGCCACTGAAGCGCTTGCCACACGCCAGCTACTGGAGGTCACGTTTATTGAGTTCTCTTTTTCCCTCCAATTGTAATTTTCTTTTCTTTTTTTGTATTTTTTAATTCTAGTAGTATGAGTAGTAAATAACCCCTGGAAGTACTGAGAAAGAAGTTGTTGGAGTTAAGTGGTAGCTTTTGTTGAAAGCATAGTTAGATTTACTTTTCATCTTCTTCCATCTCTTGTACTTTTTCTTTAGCTATGAGTAGCTAACTTCCCTCTCATTGAGAGAGGGAGCTCTGTTGTACTTGATGGATTAATGATAGTGAATTTTTTCTTCTCTTCATCTTCTCTTTGATTTGCTAGAAGGAATTTTGTTTTAATGATTAGTGTTCAATCATCTTGGGAAAGAGGTTGAATGCAAAATGGGTTTCATGGAAACCTTGAAAGAGGAAACATGAAACCATGCTTGAAATCCCTTCTCATACTTGCGTAGAATCTGGGTTTTGGTGATTAGATATGGTGACATATAATCCACCCACTACTTGGATCTATGATGATGTGTGGTATAATCAGGGACCAAGCATATCTCTCTTCATGAGCAATTAGACCAAGAAATTGGCTGATTATCAAGATTTGAGAGATTGAGTCACCAAGAGATTGGGGCTCAATCAATCATGATTGCCATGAGGTCAATGAGTTGCATGATTGAAGATGAGATGAGCTGGAATTAATCCAAGAGAACAACATCTCCTGATCTCAATGAATTCCCCTATTCTTATCTTACCCATTCTTTATAGCTTTCTTGACATTCTATTAATCCCCATTCCCATTTACAATTAAGTCATTTATGTTTCTGCACTTTACATTCTTGCCATTTCCCTTTCTGCACTTTACTGCTTTTCTTTATTTTGGAGTCATTTACATTCTTGCTTATTTACAA
>NC_029776.3:78011761-78014335 GCF_000817695.3 Arachis duranensis | reverse complement strand
TAATTTACCCATTATTTAAAATTTCTCAAATCTACCAATCTCTGTGGATACGATCCCACTCCACTGTGGGTTATTACTTGATGATAATTTTGGTGCGCTTCCCAAAAGAACGCATTCATGATTTTATATGGGGAGTGAATTCTGGTCATCAGGTGGTGTTCTTGTTATTGGCTATGAAGGTATGTTTGGGGTTTTGGAATAAGGAATAAGAAATGTAAATGGAAAAAGGAATAAACTAACAACTAAGGAAACTCTTGGCAAGGCATGAGAACTAGAAATCTTATCCTTGTTATCCTTATCAATTGTGACAAGAATTGATCATTGCTTCACTTAGTTAACCTCTAACTATGAAGGAAAGTCAAGTGGATATAATCAACTTTAGTCCACAAATCCTAGTCAAATCATAGTGAAAGACTAGCTATAGTGGTATTCAAATCAACTAGCAACTTCCAATCATCAATCAACAAGAAAGTTTGATAACTCAAGTATCACTAATTACTCAATTGAAGCCAGGAAGAGAAAAATCTAACTCATAACTAAAAGAAACATTTCATCAAACACCTAAAAAATATAAACATAAAGCATGGTAAATTGCAAGCATCAAAAGGAAGCTACAACTATAAAAGCAAGAAATCAACAATAAGAAACTAGAGCAAATATAAAAAGACATGGAAAACATAAATTACATTAAAAGAAAATGGAAATCAACAAAAGAGTTTGTTCATACCTTGACCGGGCTCCTCCAACTCGGCGAAATCCATGAAAGGTCCGACCTCATCCCAAGGCCCATGCCTGAGGTCGGACCTCGGACAATAATGCTAAGAAGGCCCATCAAAAGGAACGCAGCCCAAAATCTAAAGGCCGAAAAGGCCTAGGAAAGGCGGTTCCACAAAGATAGAGATAAAACTCCCAAAAGATAAGATAAGATAAGAATATCTTATCCAGGGAAGATCACGGCCAACTACTATAAATACACTGGAGCACCCAGGTATGACACACATTCCACATTCTACACATATCTGCTTGAACCCATGCTAACTTAAGCATCGGAGTGTCATTGCAGGTACAACCACCAACCACTCCACATATCAAGTTCGGGTCCCTGACCCCCACCTCGGGCCTCTCCAAGACGACCGAGCTACACGTTTCAGGTAACCCTCGGAACAAATGTGATTTGAGGTATTTCAGTTTATGATTGTTTCTTTTTATTATCCCCAATCTGAAGATAGTGTTATTCCAGTAGATTTACTTTCTCCCCTTTTGGTCTTGGTTAAAAAATCAGTAACTCAGGAGTTATCTTAGCTCAACATAATTGATAACTGTTATCTTGCTAATTGAACTGAACTTCAATAATCCCAATCTTTTCTTAGGAAATAAATAGGATTCAAAGGTCTAATTAATTAGTCCCTTGACTTTCCTTTGCTTTAGCAAAGGTTTACTAAGTGGAATTAAGATTCAACTTTCATTATTATTGATAAGAATAACTAAGTCTGGACTTCCAATTTCTCATACCTTGCCAAAGGGTTTATTCGATGCAAAGCCTTCCCCACCACTCTCACCAAGTCGGCCATGAAGTGGTTTGACAACCTGCCACCAGGATCAATCTCCAGCTTCGAAGACTTAACCAAAAAATTCCTAACAAGGTTCTCTATTCAAAAGGACAAGACAAAACATGCCCCCAGTCTACTCGGAATCAAATAAGGTAACCAAGAAACTCTCCGAGAGTACATGGAGCGATTCAACAGAGCCTGCCTGGACATACAACACTTGCCCGCTGAAGCAGCCATCATGGGACTAGCAAACGGCCTAAAAGAGGGACCGTTTAGCCAGTCCCTATCCAAACGGTACCCGACCTCCCTATACGAGGTGCAGGAGCGAGCAGAAAAATATATCAACATGGAGGAAACCTCCCAGTTAAGAGACTCTTCTAGGAAGGAATCAACCTACCCCCTCCGAGATCGAGATCGGGAGCAGAGGAAGAAAGAAGAAACCAACTCGGACAAGCCACGGAAATACCACAGTTACACCCCCCTCCGAGTCTCCTTGGTAGACATCTACAGAGAAGTATGCCACACCGAAAAGATCCCACCACCTCGACCGCTAAAACACAAGAGAGCGGGCAGAGATCGATCCGAATACTGTGAATACCACAAGCTCTACGGTCATTCTACTAACGACTGCTACGACCTAAAAAATGTTATAGAAAAGCTAGCCAGAGAAGGAAAACTCGACAGATACATAGCAGAGAGAGGAGAAGAGACCAGGAAGAGAAGACGGGGAGATAACGAAAATCGGGCCGAACAAACCCCAAGAACCCCTGAAAGGCACGTTCACATGATAAATGGAGGTTTTGCAGGCGGAGGAACATCCAGATCCTCGCGAAAAAGACACCTCAAAGAAGTCTATCATGTCCGAGAAGACAGTCCCCTACCCGAATTACCTCCTATCTCATTTACCCGAGAAGATGCTCAAGGGATAATACCCGGGCACGACGATCCAATGGTAATCACCATCATCCTAGCAAACGCCAACCTACATCGAACCCTGGTTGACCAGGGAAGCTCAGCAGATATC
>NC_029776.3:77993388-78005574 GCF_000817695.3 Arachis duranensis | reverse complement strand
GCCCAAGAATTTGGATGGAGCTGCGTAGGGGCAAGGTTACAAGACCATAACACCTCGGACTCCAGGTCGGTAAAAGGAAGTCGGACACTCAGCTTAGAGAAAAAACAATCATAAGCGTAAAAGAAGAGCTTCTCGGAACTATCTAAGGGCGGGAAGCAAACTCTCTCCTCGGAATCCGGGGCTACTAGTTCATAATCCCTCTCAGACTCTCTATCTTCACATATGCTACATTGCCTACGAAACCTAGCTAAATACTCAGAATCTACCACAGAAGGGACTCTTAGAGGAACAGGATCTACCCAACCAAGACCACTTGGAATCTTGGTCGACATCGCTTGAAGAACCTTTCGAGACATAAAATTCTTGCCTACAAAGAAGAATACAACAGCAAGCAAAAATCACATAAAAGCAGACAGCGAGAACCCATTCAGCAAAGCCAGAAACAAAGATCTTTTAGAAGAAAATACAGCAACCCGGAGCAAAATACCAGAGAACAAAAAAGAGTCCCCCCCATGTACAAACAACTGGCGGCGCCTCTTTTCGGGGCAACCCAGGCATAGGGAAAAAGAAACAAACAAAGAGCCACACAAAAGAAACAGAAGCATATGTGCACAAGAAAAGAGATGGGAACAAACCTGGAAGAAAGAAACGAAGACGACGAGCTCCGAAGCAAGGAGAACGGAACGGCGGCGCAGAGGAAACCCCGGAAAGACACGCGGAAAGATTCGGGGAAAAAAAAACAAAAGAAAAAGGAAGCAGTGCTCAAAAAAGGAGATGGCGAAAACTCTGAAAATAGGAAAGGAACAGAATAAACGAAGAAAAGGACGAAAGGGGCAAATAAATAATGCCTTCACAAAGCCCGAACGGAAATCGAGGAGAAACGGTAAAATGCAATAAATGCAGGAACGGCCATTTTTGAATTTTGAAAAAACTACTATGCCCAAGCTCGACCTCCCAAAAAGGACGAACTCGGGCAGGGGCACTGTTCATACCTTGACCGGGCTCCTCCAACTCGGCGAAATCCATGAAAGGTCCGACCTCGTCCCAAGGCCCACGCCTGAGGTCGGACCTCGGACAATAATGCTAAGAAGGCCCATCAAAAGGAACGCAGCCCAAAATCTAAAGGCCGAAAAGGCCTAGGAAAGGCGGTTCCACAAAGATAGAGATAAAACTCCCAAAAGATAAGATAAGATAAGAATATCTTATCCAGGGAAGATCACGGCCAACTACTATAAATACACTGGAGCACCCAGGTATGACACACATTCCACATTCTACACATATCTGCTTGAACCCATGCTAACTTAAGCATCGGAGTGTCATTGCAGGTACAACCACCAACCACTCCACATATCAAGTTCGGGTCCCTGACCCCCACCTCGGGCCTCTCCAAGACGACCGAGCTACACGTTTCAGGTAACCCTCGGAACAGAGTTCATAAACTAAAATTAACAACATAAAGGAACTACAAGAGAAATAGAATGCTAGAACAAGTAAAGATAAAAGGAAAATTAAAGCAAAAGAAGAAATAGATTTAGATAAAAATGAAACTAATAACCCTAATCTAGAGAAAGGAAAGAGTCTCTCTCTCTAGAATTCTACATCTCTCTCTAAAACTAGGTGTATGAATGATCCCCCCTTCCTTCCTCTTCAATTCTGGATGTAATAGGCTTAGAAATGAGTTGGATTTGGGCCTAGGAAGCTCAGAAACTGCCCCCAGCGTATTCACTTTAATGAGGTCATGTGCGAGCATCGATACGTCACGTGGGTTACGCGTACGCGTCGTTTGGCATTTTGCTATCCACATGTACGCGTACGCGTCGCCGTATGACTTTAACTTCCATGCGTGCGTGTCTGTCACACGTGCACGTCGATTCATGCACTCCAAATCCTTGATTTTCCATGAGTTCTCCAACTTGCATGCTTTTCTCTTCACTCCCTTGATCCATTCCTAGCCTTTTCAACTTGAATTCACTAACAAACACTTCAAGGCATCTAGTGGAATCAAAGGTGGATTAAAATTAGCAATTTAAGGGCCTAAAAAGATGTTTTCACACTTAAGCACAAATTCGGATAAAATCACGAAACCATGCTATTTCATTGAATAAATGTAAGAAAAGGTGATAAAATCTCCCAAATTAAGCACAAGATAAACCTTAAATATGGGGTTTATCAAGCGTGAGTCCCCTTTTCGAATTAACGTTTGAAAAGGAACTCATGCATACGCACAAGGTAGTGTACGAACGCACACAAGGAAGAAGGAAGGGTATGCGCGTGCACAGCATCGTGCGGACGCTGTGAACAGAAGGGGTATCACAGCCTGTGCGGTCGCACAAAGGGTGTGTGCGCGCAGAAGAAAGACAAAGGGGAGTTGTTCCCACTTATGACAATTCATCTTATGCTAGTTTCACAAGCATTTTTCACTAGTTTTCATTAGGTTTCATGCACTTTCTTGCACAATAAGTAAGTAATTAGATTGGAATTCATGCATCCCTTAGTTGAATTAAACATGGGTATTTATGTGCTTTTTCACAAGGTTTTATGCTAATTTTACTTGATGTGAAGAATGGTGCAAATACCATGTGATTATAGCAAACTTTAATGCAATTGTTTGGTTGATAATAGGTGAAAAAGAGGCAAGAAAGAAACAAGAAAGAAGAGGAAAAAGCAGAGGAAGAAGCAAAGCAGAGGAAGTAACGTTGGCGGCCAAAGTTGGTCCACCAATGTTACCTCAAACATTGGAGGAAAAGGGGTATGCAAGTCAGTGTAAATCTGGGTGCCAACGTTGGAGGGAACGTTGGTTCGGGAACGTTGGTGAACCAACGTTACCTCCAACGTCCTCGAAAAAGTTTTAAAAACTGGAGCTGAGAAATTTTGGGCGACGCGTACGCATCGATGACGTGTACACGTGGATGTGTAAAACTCATGTACACATGAGCTGCGCGCACGCGTAGAATGGCAAAATTCACCATCGACGCATATGCGTGACTGAACGAACGTTGGAGGTCCAACGTTGCCTCAAACACTGCCTCCAACGTCCGCGACGAGCAGCCTAGATTTGAATTTTACAAAATTTGCATCGACGCGTACGTGTGGTTGCAAATTTTGTCCAGACACGCAAACGCGTGAGTGACGCACATGCGCAAAATGCTGTTTTGATGCGTACGCGTAAGTGACGCGCACGCGTGGATGGAAAAACGTTGGTGAATCAACATTGAGTCAAACATTGGCGCCAACGTTCATTCCTTTTAAAAATCATTTCTCAAGCCCAACATTTGACTCAACGTTTTCTTGCAAACGTTGAGGCCAACGTTGACACTAGCACCAGTAAGAATTTAGCACCCATGCAGATCAAAAAGAGAATTGCCAATTGCCCATCTTCAACATCACTGAGACCCATTCTTCCTTACTTCAACAAGGCCAAAAAGCCAAATCCAAGGACTTGAAGACTAAATTGAAAAGTGTATAAATAGAAGGAAATTTGATTTAGAGAGGAGGCTGGAGAGTTAGAAAATCATTAGGCTAGCAGATTTGAAATTCAGAGAGTGAGGATCCCAATTGGGAAACTCTGTGCTCAATTCTCTTTGTATTTTCTCTTCTGCAATTTTTCTGGACTTCTTTGTTTTCTGTTTTGATTTGAGCAATGATGAACTAAACTCCAAATTCATTAGGGGGAGGAGCTCTATTGTAACATAATGAATCAATGAAATTCTTCTTCTTCTCAATTCAGTTGTGTAGCTATAGGATAACTTCGTTTTGATTATGAATTATTCACTCCAGAAGGGGGTTTAATTCAGCTGAATGTGGGTGTGAGCCTCGGAAGGGGAATCATCTACATTAGAATTGGAGCTATATCCTTCACAATTCTCCTAACCAACACCATTCGGAAGGAATTGAAGTTTTGAGAATTTGTGCGGCTTATGGATAAGAGAATATGCTCTAACTCTTATTATGACAATTACATCAAGGAATTGGCAAGATTGATTGTGATTAGAGAGATTGGATTGCCAAGAAATTGGGATCCAATCAATTTTAATCTGCTATAGATCTACTCATATGATTGAGAAATGAGTTGAGACCCAATTAATTCATGATGGATTATGATATCTCCAATCCCTGATGAATCATTTTCTTTGAATTTCTTCAATTTAGATCTCTCCGGTTTTCACTTCAATTTCAATTACTATTATTATTTTGATTCCTTGCACCCAATTCCCTTTATAATTCATGCAATTTAAGTTTTCCTATAATTTAGATTCTGCAATTTTACTTTCTTGCATTCTAAAATTCAATTATTTACATTTCTTGCAGTTTAAGATTCAGCTCTTTTACTTTCTTGCCCTTTAAGTTTCAGCAATCTAAGTTTCTTGCCATTTAAATTTCTATCAATTTACATTCTACAATTTAATCACCCTTGTAATTTGCTTGATCCATCAATCCCTGTGGGATCGACCTCACTTTTGTGAGTTTTACTACTTGATACGACCTGGTACACTTGCCGGTCAGTTGTGCGGAATTAAATTTTCCGTCGTCACCCATGCACAAGGGGTGCGTGAGCTTCGAGCAGAGGGGTTGTCAAGTTGTGTGCGTGTGCACGAAGCTGTGCGCACGCACATATCATTCTTCTTTTTCTTTGAAACAAAAGGAAAGGGTGGAGTGTGCGCACGCACGCAAGATGTGTGGACGCACAGGCATAGCGTACACACGCACAAGCTGTGCGCGTGCTGTGAATAGAGGGAGTGTTTAGGGTTGTGCATGCGCATGAAGCTGTGCAGACACACAGGAACGGAAAAACAGAGGAGTTGTGCGCACGCACAAAGCTGTGCGTACGCATAGGACTCTATTCCTGCAACAAAAATTATGACTCTAAGGCACCAAATAGGACATACTAAACAGGTTTCAAGTCCCAAAACACCATAAAACTCCAAAAATCATCTTATTTCACTAAAATTACCTAACAAACATAAAATTCAACCAACCAACCAAGCAAAATAACCAATTATTCAAGCATTAAAAACTAAAAGAGAAAAAGTTAGAATGATATTACTATGGTGGGGTGTCTCCCACTTAGCACTTTAGATTAAAGTCCTTAAGTTGGACTTTGAGGAGATCCTTGTTAGGGTGGCTTGTGTTTCTACTCCTCCTTGAATCTCCAACCAAGTTTGCTTTTCATTGGACCTCCGGGGTCCCAAATGAATTGCATCAAACTCTTAAGAGAATTCAGGCTAGCAACTAGTATCCATGAGTGTTGATTTTTGAAATTAATGCCCGGATCCCATATTCTAGTTTCTCTATCACCATCTTGTTGGTTTTCACTTGTGCACTTAGATGAACAACCTCTTGAATCACCTTTTAAGAACTCACTCAAACCTTAGAATCCTCCTAGTTGTATCTTGCACCATTTATACCTTGAGTTCTATTTGCAACCAACATACAATCTTTTATTGTTTAACACACCAAGAAGTGTCCTAAGTTGACAATCCGTTTCCAAGAGAGCAAATTGATATGGGCATATGAAGCTCATTGAAGAAATCGTTACCCACTTAAAATGTCCTTGGGTTGGAGTTGCTTCCTCACCAACTTCTTCCTCCTCTTTCCCATCACTTAAGTCATAAAGAGGAGGTTGTGAGATGTCTACCTCCATGTCTTTATCAAACTCAATGGGAAGAGGCTCTTTAGGATCATTGAGGAGATTGACCAAGGAGGACAAAAAATTATTAAAGATGAAATCCTTATCTTGATCAATCTCTCTTTCTTTCCTCCGGTTCAAATACTTCCCTTTCTCTCTCTTGTTTCAATTCATGCTCTATCTCTTCTTCTTTCCCTTGTGGCTCCATGCTCTACTCTTCACCCTTCAATTGCTCCTTCACACTCTTCAAGAGGAGTGCTTTGATCGGATGATCATAGTAGAACCCGCTTCGGCTATGGTGGCCCTGAACTCCCCTTGCTTCCTTCAGAACTCTTCTTGCTCTTGGAAGAATGCTTGAAGGTTTTGTTCCTCTTGGGGTAAGGGTTGAAAAACTTTACATTGAGGTGGAAAAGAAGGTTCAAAGGTTAGAAGAAGGGTTGTATATATGTTGGTAGTTCATGTGGGTGGGGATATTGGGGTGGTGTATAATGGGTGATGGTTCATATGGTTGGTAACAAGATATGTAGACATTTTGATTCCATAGAGGTGTATGATATGGTAGTTAAAGGTTTGGTGGTTGAGGGTTGTGTTTGGGGTATCTCTCATATCCTTGGGTTTGATATTCATATAGGGGAGAGTTTGGCTCGTTGTAGTATGAGGGAGGTGTTTGCCATGAGTGTTGCTCATACACAATTGGTTCCTCCCTTATTTGATTCTCCCACTCCATGAGGCAATCCTAATTTGAATTCATCATACCCTACAAAATACTTACAACCAAGCTCCAAGCAACAAGGGTGATATCTCATAAAGAAAGAAAGAACTAAAAACAAAAGATATCAACAAACAAGAAAAATAAACACCCAAATATTAACAAAGATAACCAAACAACAAAAAAATAAGATATTTACACTATCGACATATTTACAACGACCAAAACATATCAATCAATTGTACGTCCCCAGGACAGCGCCAAAAACTTGATGTGTTAGGATTTGCACCGGTTCGGAAATTAAAAAATAACTCTGTTGTGAGTATAGTCCAAACCGGCAATTAAATCCCAATCATCAAAATTTAATTTTGAATCAAATATAAACTGAGAGTCATACAACCTCGGGTCATTCTCCCTTGGAATGCAATTGAAGTGTTACACTTTCGGTTGTAAGAACAAAGGGGTTCTGAAATCAAAGAACGAAAGATTAAAAGAACTAAGCAATAATAGAACTAAAGAATGATCAAAATTGATATTAAAGCAAATAAAAAGGAAGATCAAAACTAGTGAAAATGCTATAAATGCGTAAAGAGCCTTGACTTGGGAAATGAGAATCCAAGGAATCATATCATTGTCATAACCATAACTATGGTAATTATCATGAGTTAGTCTCGCTTAGTTAACCCCAAACATCGAGGAGTAAGTCAAGCAAGCATAATTGACCTTAATCCATAAGTCTTAGCTAACTTACCAAACTAGTTGATAAAAAGCTAGCTTTAATGGAAACAAAAGTCAACTAACCCCCCAAGAATTACCACTAAATGTCAAACATTATGACTCTAGTATCCTAGGAACTCAAATCCCAAGCCAAGGTGGAAAAATCTACTCAAAATCTAGAGTTGGCATTTTCACAAACACCTTGTGGGCATAAAAGTAAAACATGGAAAATTGCAAGGAAAAATAGAAAACTAAAACCAACTATTCTCAATAAACAAGCAATCAAGCACAAAGGAAGCATGAAACATTAAATTCATCAATCAAAACTTCAAGAAACTCAAAATTGCAAATATAAACAAAGTATCTTGAACCAAACGAAACAGAAGTAAAATGCTTTAATTAAAGAGGAAATTGAGAGTACTTAAAATTAAAGGAGAAAAATCCAAAATGAAAGCTTGCTATAAAATACTACAACTAACCCTAATTAAAAATCCTAAGAGAGCATTATACTCTACTCTTACTCCTACTCCTATTACTATGAAATTAAACTATCTAAGTGAGCCCCCTACTCAAATACCTTCATAAGTGTTGATATCCCCTTCATATAGCACTTCAATTCAGCCTCCAAGCCTTCCCAAATAGGTCAAAGCCTTCAGAATTTGTGTTGCACATGTTTCATTAATGAAATCATGTGCAAGGTCTTGTGCGTACGCACAGGTGCTTGTGAACATGCACACATGCAAATCTCTTCTTGTGCGCACGCACGCTTACTTGTGTACACGCACACTTCACTGTGTGTACTTTTTCTTGTTTTCTTCAAGTGTTCTCCCTTCTACATGCCTTCTTCCACTTTTGCTTAGCCAATCTTGCCTAAATGACCTGAAATCACTCAACAAACTAGTCATGGCATCGAATGGCATAAAAGTGGAATTAAATTGCTTAATTTAAGTACAAAAATGCATGTTTTCACATTTAGGATCAAATTAGGGGCAAAACAAAAAAGTATGCTATTTTGGTGCTTAAGTGTGACTTTATGTGATGAAATCCATCCAAATCAAGCTAAAATATATCAGAAAATATGGACTCATCACTGGTCAAACCATAATTAATTAAATAATAAATTAAATGTGAGCAAACATGGTTAGAAAATTTAACAATCGGAATTTGATAATTTAAATATGATATTTGGACTCAGTGGATTTTTCTGATTCAGAAAACATAATTTTCTACGTAAAAACGTGCACTGGAAATTTGACCAGCAGTACCGGCTGAGATCTATCCGGTACTGCAGCTGAGGAAATTAATTTGAAGTGAATAAGGTTAAGAAATAGGAATTTATAAATTGGGAAGATAGAAATATTTAAAATATGATTTAAAACTCCAATTTTAAAGGTTTTGGCCCAAAATTAGGCCAATGGGCTAAACCAAGTGAACTGGGCCCAAGTGGGCCCAAGACCCAACATATATATAGCCTTATTAAGGCCATTCAGTAGTCACAACTCCCCCATTTTGAGAGAGATTCGAAAAATAGAGAGGAGAGGGAAGAAGAGAAAACCCTAACCCCTCTTAATCTTCAAACCACCATAACTTGAGCTTTAGAGCTCTAATCGACGAGCCGTTTATAGCCACGGATCGCTCTTCTCGTCCTCTTTGATTTTATTTGGGTATTATGGTGAGTATTTTGTTCTTCTCTGCCCAATTTTGATTTTTTCCTCTAAAAACGTGATTGGTTATGGGTGTTGAGTGATTTTATGATTTTGGTTGTTTAAGAGTGCTCTAGTATGAGCCATAGGTGATATTCATCACAAACTTTAGCGAGTTGAGGTAAGGAATCACTAACCCTTGTGATTTACTAGATTTTGTAAACTCTAGGTTGATGTATGTATGATATTGGTTGTGTTACCGTTGTTGGGTGAGATTTTGGTGCTCTTGGGAACTTGAATTTGGCTTGCAGAACTCTTGGTGGACTTTTAAGCTAGTGCTTAGTGGAAATCTATGAGGAAGGACCAAATTATTGTGACTACAAGAGGTATGGTTTAAGTTTCATTTATGTACCATATGGTGTGATGTGAATTCCTAGGCTAGATGCCCCTAGGTTTAGGTTTGAATTGTGTGTCTTGATTGGAATTGATGTATATAGATATTATGATGTGGAAATTAATTAATTGGAATGAGTTTTGTGTGAATGAGTGTGTTTGGTATGTTGTGGAATTGAGGAATTGGATAATGTTTAATGGTTTGCGGAATGTGTATTGAATTGTGAATTTGGGCCGAAGGCTGTAGAGTTTGGACCGTAGGCCAGAAAAAGGTAAGGACGGTAAAAGATGATTGAATTGTGTGATAATGTATGAGATTGAATGTAGGGTTGGTATAAAATGTATGAAAATGTGATTAATTAATGAAATAGTAGAAACTGTGGTTTTTAAAATGTGGAATAGATGCAATTGAGGTGGAATGTGTAAAAGGAGTAGAGTTGGAATTGGTTGTGTGTGAATAGGTAATTTGAGTTGGTCTGGGTTCATTTTGTTGGTTGGAAAATGATTAGGGCTAGTGAATTATTGGATAATTGGTAAATAATTGTTTTTGGTAAAAATGGGTTTTAGGCCAACTTTGACGGATTATATCCTAAGCTGCAGTATTTGAAATTAGATGAATTTTATATCAAATTAAAGATTATTCAAAGAGCTTTAAAACCGTGCTGATTTTGTAGGAATTTAAATTTTGTAAAGAAAGATATGATCGTTGAAATTTGGTGTCTGAAATCTGAATTATGTGAATGCTGCAGAATTTGTGATTTCTGGTATGTGTGCGTACGCACAGTCCTGTGCGCATGCACACCTGTGTATTTTGAAAAATGTGCACATGCACACTCTTGTGTACACGCACACATGGGGATAGGGCTGCTGTTGGAAGCACTTGTACGTTCTATGCGCACACACAACCAACGAAGTTTTACAAGCTGTGCACACGCACACGTTGGAAGGTGCACTCTGTTGAGGGTGTTCGCATGCATTGTGCGAATGAGCAGAATGAAAATTTTTACTTGTGCGTACGCACACCTCTATGCGTACGCACACTTCTTGAAAATCCGTCTGGGCGTGCGTACGCACAAGCCGATGCATACACACACTGCCTTGCTTTTCAAAGAAAACTTTGTTTTCAACTGTTTTACCTTCCCGACAAGCTTGCGACCTTCCGTAATACTTACTTAAAACCTTTTTACCAGTTTTAGGGTATTGAATCAAGGGTGAGAATTGTAAAAGAATAAAAGGGGTAATTGTGGTTATGAGCTTAGAGGACGGTGATTTAAGCTTGGTAAGTTCTATGGATGAAATAAGAAGAGAATTAATGATGAATCGTGAAAATGATGATGATGATGATTATGAGATTGTTAGCGAGAGTGATGATGATGATGAGATTGTTGATGAGAATGATGACAATTATGAGACTGATAAAGAAAATGATGATTATGAGATTGTCAATGAGAATAATAATGATTAAGTTATTGATATTCAATATTATACTGATTGTGATACATCTGCCTGGGTAGATGCGGTGGCATTGATTCCTCTTGTTCTAGGGCTTGGTAAGATCTACCTACCTGGGTAGATGCAGTTGAGTGATTCCACTTGATCCGGGTTTGGTTTGAGACTTATGAGGTAGATGCAGTGGTTAGCCCCCACTTGCTCCCAGTTGAGGTTAATTTAAGATTTGTGAAACTATCTGAGTTTTGGATTTCCTTGGGTAGATGCAGTGGGTCGGCTCCACTTGCTCCAAATTGAGATTTGAGATTCTGTTGACCCTACATCAAAAAATGTGTTTGGACACTTAGACCTTTCCCGATAAGCTCTCCCCCATGGATATTTTATTTTACTGGTTATGATTTTGAGCTTGGGGATGCGCGCTCACAGGGACTGTCCAATGATTTGCTACCAGGACATATCGGGTTGGCTTTGTAACCGACAGATGATATCATCAGCCATAGGACAGACATACATCATTTGCATATGTTTGATTTATTTGGGTTTAAATAATTATTTTGGATTGTTATATCATATATGCTATGTTACCTGATTATATGCTACTTGTTCTACTTGTACCTTAATTGTGTATTACTTGTCTGTATTGATTGTGTTTGTATAACTGAGAGGTCCCTCATGCTAGTGTCAATTGACACTGAGGGCTGTTCTATATTTTGATGATATAATTGAATAATGATGATGATTACTAAATGAGATAATTTGAACTCCTTGGGTAGACGCAGTGAAGTGATTTCACTTGCTCCAGGTAGAGAATGAGATAATTGATATTTAAATGTTGAGTTCAAGGTTTACTGGCTATGGTTTGGCTTGGAATTGAGTGATGAGAGGTTTGGAAAGAAGGGAAAGATGAGGAGTTGACTAGACTTAGTATCACATAGAACATTTGCCTAATTCATGGATTAGTGAGAACCTAAGGTGAATTAATGAATGAAAGGAAGTTTAGGATGTTTAGTGAGTTTTTATTATAGTACATTGTATTTATTTGGCACTTTTACCGTACTGGGAACCCATGGGTAGGGGGTTCTCATTCCATATATATCTCTTGTTTTGCTCAGTAGTGAGCTGTGGTTTATCTAAAAGATGGCGAAGATCGTTGTACTCTGTTTTACTTTTGTTTAGAATCTCTCTGCACTTATTTTGAAAACCTTGTCCTTATGTATTTATTTTTCTTTTGAAAACTTGCCTATAGAGGCTTTGATGTATATTCTGCGAGAGATAAGAAAGTTACTGTTGTCAACTGATTTTATTATTGTACCCTAGTCGGCCTAAGCTTCGCAGGTGGTGACTAGTGGCTATTATATTAATGTCTATATATATATATATATATATGTACCTTATCTTGATTCACTATCCGAATACATTTTATCTTCTTTTATTGATACATGAGTGTTACGATTTTGTGATTTTATTTTTACTCCTTTCAGGCTTCTTGATTAATACTTCTTTCAATTATACTTATAACTATGTATTAAAAATCCACCTTGAAAGTCTTACCACCTTGTTATCATTGACTTATGACTCGAGCATAAGAATTTGAATATTAGTGTGTTACACGCCGACATAGTAAACACACGTCCCTGCTGCTGAAC
>NC_029776.3:77987147-77993382 GCF_000817695.3 Arachis duranensis | reverse complement strand
CTTTATCGATAATTCTAGGACAGATGCCCGGCTCCACTATAGTAGTAGCATACACCCACTCTAGCTCTGCACGGAATGTTAGGATGATATGCCCCATATCTTCTACATGTCAAGTTATTCGGAGGATTTTGAATCTGCTCTCCCTTGCCTTGTCCGTGATTGTTGTTATTATTGTTGAACCTCCAGAAATTATTCTAACCCTAAGATGGTTGGGGAATATAGCCTTCTCGCTTAAAGTTCAAACCTCTAGCCACAAAGTTCCTTCTTTAATCTCTCTTAACAAAAGATCGGTGATCACCTTTGTCCAATGCTACCTTTCTCGCATAATCTTCAACAAATTTGCTCTTATTTACTAATTCAGAGAAAACTCAAATCTCCATCAGATCCACTACACCTAGGATGTCACTCTGCAAATCACCTTCATATTTTATGCATTTTCACTCTTCAAAATACCCCAGAGCACCCTGACAAATCCTAGAGAACCGGCATAGTTCCTTAAACTGACTGGTATACTCTACCACTGACATAGGACCCTGCTTTAGCTGTAACAACTCGTGCTCCTTCATCGTCTTGACTCAATTAGGGAAATACTTCTTATAAAACTCAGATTGGAATACATCCTAAGGGATTGCAGCATTATCTCGCTGCAGAAGGTGTCGAGTCCCCTGCCACCAATATTGAACTTCACCCATTAGCTGATAAGTAGCAAACTCGACACACTGATCTTCAGACACTTGTTGCACTTGCAAGGCTCGTTCCATCGCCTATAACCAATTTTCAGCTTCTGTCGGATTTATGGTTCCTTTAAAGGATGGTCAATGGTGGGTTTATCTTCATAAAAGTTGCCAATGTTGTCGGTCCATTATCTATGTTACCCCCATTTTCGTTATTAACTTGCTAACCAAAGACCTCAGCTGTTGCCTGTATAGCAGCAGCCATGTTCTCCAAGGCATTCATAAAATTCATGGGATTATTTGCAGTTGTTTTAAGTTCCGCATTACTATTCCGTCCTCTGCCTCGATCGCACCTGCGTTCACGAGTCATCATTTGGTTCCTGCTCATAACAAACAAGTGATATCAAGGTGATCAGTCTCAATATCTCAAGTCTAATACTTCAAAATCCTAAATGCATACTCATGAACAAATATGCCACATATATCAATTAGATATTCTAATTAGCATCTACACACACCCAGAGTATGCCCAAAAGCATAGTCAGTCTGTCCCTCAGGCACTACAAGAACGAATTGCTCTGATACTATATTGTAACACCCTACCACATAGAGCCTTATACTTAAGTCGTAAAATAGAGGTAGTGAGGTATTACAACATCTAAAATAAAAATGCATACATACATACATACATATATATATATATATATGAAAAATTCATAACTAGGAGCCTTCAGAAAGAAGCTAAACAAAGCAATAAAAGAAAAGTGCATCATACATGCACAGAGAACGTAAAATGGTTAAACAAACTCAAAAGGAAGGACAAATTACATATATACAAACAGGCACGGACCTACGCTTGGTGATGGTGGGGCACTTGCCCACACTCTCATTTTATTTTTTTAAACAAAAAAAAGTATACATATATAATATGTCCCTATTTTAAATTTTAAATGACCACAAACAAACTAAACCCATTTTATCTTTCTATTATGTTGACTATTAATTAACCTAATTAAATTTAGTCTTCTTCCATTCTCAAATTTCAGCCATCACTTATTTATTCTCTTAAACCCTCTTCTTAGTTTCATATTTTCAACGTTCTTTTTCTATTCCTTATCTAGTGGTCATCTTCTCTTCATCAAAAGATAAACTTTAAATTCTCTATTTTGTTTTATATAGATCTCTATGACTCTATGTATCTAACAATTTTAATTTCATTGTTTCTCTTTTTGATATTTTCAATTACAAATTTTAATTCAAACAATTATAATTTAGGTATTAATCTATTTTTTATTCTCTTCATGAATTTATATATTTTATTTTATTCTCAATTTAGTGATCCTTATTATTTATTTGTTTATCTTTTGTTCTATTCTATTATATGTAATTATGTTGCATATAAATGTTTAAAGTGAATTGATCAATTTACTAATTTAGAATATATATATTTTAATTATAAAAACAGTAATAGAAAAATATTTCAAAAGAAAGTTATAGAATCTGAAGTCGTTTCATTAGATTTGAAGCGAAAAAAGTTAGCAGCTAATGTAATTTTTGGTTTTTTTTTTGTATTCAAATAATTAATGTACACTTTTACGTTTTTAAATTTAAATTAATATATCTTTTGATAGGAATGTGTATTATTTTTGCTCTCCAAACATAAATTTTATGTGTCCGTCACTGTATACACCCCAAAGTTATCCCAGAATATAAACAAAACACTTGTTTCTCCAAAAGTAACCTCTAACAGGGAAAAATACAAAATATACTTGCGGAGAATCTATACACATAGCCTAAAAGAACATAACAGTCCAAAAGATAGATCTTCACTTGTAAGGAGGGTCTCCAGACGCTCAACGAGGTGCCTCTCGACCTACATTTGAAAAATAGCAGAATATGTATGGAATGTGAACGGGGAGTTCTCAGCATGGTAAAGGTGCCCGCACAGATAATATATAAGGTCCCAAGAAAGTCAGAGGCAATCCTAGAACTCCAATACTCAAAAATTAAGCTGTGAGAATCATACTAAGCTATAAATTTGGTAATTTAACTACAGATGTCTAAATTTAATCAAACTCTTCAACTTACTACCTCCTTTAAACCTCCTAATCATCGTTAGAACAATCCCCTCCCCCCCAACACTTCCGCCAAGAGGGGTCTCTTAGAAAACATACTATAATTTAAGCAAGGAAAACATAAATAGAATATAAATATGCCAAATAGGCAATTAGCAGATAAGAATAGTTAAATAATTAGGAAAACCAAGATAATGAATACTCAAGAAAATCATACAGATGCACATGATGTATACCTGTCTTATGGCTAATGAGTCTCATCTTTCGGTTATATAACCAACTTGACATGTCCTGATAGCTAACCGTAGACAGACCCTCTCTGCATACATCCCCAAGCTCAAAATTATCCATGGAAAAACCCCAGGCTCAAATCAATATATATATGCATAGTCACATCTTGCGATAGAAAGTTAACAATGTTTCGAGTCTCAACTTGGAGCAGGTGCCCAGTAAAACTTGTGTCTCAAATAATTTAATCACAATTCATCATTGTCAATATCATTCTCAATCGTGTCTCATTAAATCTAAATCATCATTATTGTCTCTATCATTATCAATTACTTCTCTTTCAACATTATCAACGCCTCATTACGCAGTTAATCATTTCACATATCTCCTTCAATATCTACTTAACATATTCAACATGTTCATCCAATATCTAAAGCTTAACAACTCACTATGAGACCCTAAGCAGGTGTTAAAGAAGTTTGAAAAACTAGAGAATAGGTTTTAAACTCAAAAATTCAACTTTTACCCAAAAACATAAAACCACAAATTTTTTCCAAAATTTTCAATTTAAAGTCCATCATATTACAACCAAAACAACCTCTCATTTCTCAAACCATATTTACATGCTTTCCAAAATCACTTCACAATATACCAACACTCAAAACCACACAATCTATTGGTGCATGAAACTGGCTCCGCAGAATTTGCGCAGATAGACCAGCAAGTATACTAGGTCGTCCAAGTAATATCTGAGGTGAGTCAGGGTCGATCCCACGAGGATTGTAGTTTTGAGCAAGCAGTTGATACCTTGCAGATCTTAGTTAGACGGATAGAAAATATAGTTTGTCACGAAAAATGCATAAAATAAATAAAGATAGAAATACCGGATTGATTTGTGAAAACAATGATGGACGAATAGTTAAAGCTTCAAAGATGTTTTGTCTTTCCAGATTAACTTTTCTTACTATTTATCTCAATAGCTTTCTGATTTAATTCAATGGCAGCCGTAAGTGATTAACTCATGTCCTCTCATCAAGTTAACCTCCACTACTGCAGCAATCCACTACATTGAAATGACTCATGTCCTCTTATCAAGCCACCTCTAGGTTTCTCACTGTAGCAGAAGATGAAGCTCTAATCATGCCACTCCCTTTTACGATCCTACTCAAGGTGCTACAAATAAAGCAGATCTTCCAAATTAGAGAGTGTTGCTTCTCTGACTCTAGCCTTAGTGCCACAGAAACCTCATGCACCCATAGACAATGGGATTATGTGTCACATATCCAAAGTTGCTCAGATGCTCTATACGAATCTGCAATGCGAACTCTAGCTTTAGTTCAACGCTATCTGGGTTAGGAATCGCACAGAACCCAAGTAGAACAAGAGTGATTGTCATAGGTCACTCTCATTCATGAGATGAAGAACGAGAATGCATAAGAGAATAAAATCAGAATTGTATTAAAAATAGAACAGTAATATTATTAATCCATGAAACTCAGCAGAGCTCCTAATCCTAACTTAGGAGGTTAGTGACTCATACTATACATAATAAGGTTTGAAAATAATGAGGGAGGAAGAAGATCCTAAACATGGGTGATCTTCTCCTATATATACTAATCTAATAACTAAGGATTACAAAAATAAGATAAACTAAGTTGATGGGCTGAACTTGAATGTCTCCCATGTGCTAGTGTCCCTTAGGGGCGTTGAACGCTGGCTAAGGACCCCCTTCAGGGTGTTGAACTCCACTTGCTCCCCTGTAGGCGCTGGACGCTAGGAATGGGGCTGGTAGCTGGCGTTGAACGCCAGTTTTCGGCCTTCATTTCCAAAACAAAGTATGGACTATTATATATTTCTGGGGAGCCCTGGATGTTAGATTTCCATATCCGTGGAAAGCACGCCATTTGGACTTCTGTAGCTCTAGAAAAGCTCCTTCGAGTGTACGGAGGTCAGATCTTGACAGCATCTGCAGTCCTTTCTCTGTTTCTGAATCAGACTTCTGTACAAGCTCCTCAATTTCAGCCAAAAAATACCTGAAATCACCATAAAATGCACAAACTCAAAGTAGAATCCAAAAATGTGAATTTTTCACTAAAACCTATGAAACCATAATAAAACTTAAACAAAACATAATGAAAACTATATGGAAACAATGCCAAAAAGCGTATAAAATATCCGCTCATCAGAACACCAAACTTAAACTGTTGCTTGTCCCCAAGCAACCAAAAACAAAGTAGGATAAAAAGAAATAGAAGAATACAATAAATCTCAGAGTCTCAATGAAGCTCAGTTTTAATTAGATGAGTGGGACTTAGTAGCTTTTTGCTTCTGAACAGTTTTGGCATCTCACTTTCCATTGAAGCTTAGAAGGATTGGCATCTTTAGGAACTGAGAGTCCAGATGATATTATTAATTCTCCTAGTTAAGTTTTTTTTTTATTCTTGAACACAGCTTCTTTAGAGTCTTGGCCGTGACCCTAAGCATTTTATTTTTCAGTATTACCACCGGATACATAAATGCCACAGACACTTTAACTGGGTGAACCCTTTCAGATTATGACTCATCTTTGCTAGAATCCCTAGCCAATGGTGTTCAGAGTTCTTAAGCACATTCTTTGCCTTGGACCATGACTTTAACTGCTCAGTCTCAAGCTTTTTGATGAACGGATATTTTGTACGCTTTTTGGGGCTAATTTCATGTAGATTTTAGCATGTTTCATTTAGTTTTTAGTAAAATAATATTAGTTTTTAGGCAAAAATCATATTTCTGGACTTTACTATGAGTTTGTGTGTTTTTCTGTGATTTCAGGTATTTTCTGGCTGAAATTGAGGGAGCTGAGCAAAAATCTGACTTAGGCTGAAAAAGGACTGCTGATGCTGTTGGATCCTGACCTCCCTGCACTCGAAATGGATTTTCTGGAGCTACAAGAGTCCAATTGGCGCGCTCTCAACGGCGTTGGAAAGTAGACATCCAGGGCTTTCCAGCAATATATAATAGTCCATACTTTGCGCAAGGATAGACGACGTAACTTGGCGTTAAACGCCAAGTACATGCTGCTGTCTGGAGTTAAACGCCAGAAAAACGTCATGATCCGGAGTTGAACGCCCAAAACACGTCATAACCTGGAGTTTGACGCCAAGAAAGGACTCCACACGTGGAAAGCTTTAGTCTCAGCCACAGCACACACCAAGTGGGCCCCAGAAGTGGATCTCTGCACCAATTATCTTAGTTTACTCATATTCTGTAAACCTAGGTTAC
>NC_029776.3:77985005-77986233 GCF_000817695.3 Arachis duranensis | reverse complement strand
TCTTTAATTTTTCTTGTTCTGTGTCTTTTCTTGTTTCACTTGTGTTCCTTTTAAAGCACTAATTGGAACATCTGCACCAAGTGTCATATTTATTCCCATTTGGCTAGAATAGAAGGGTCATATTCTTGATAAGGGAGCACCAATACTTTTTAAAATCTTTTTCAAAAATAATTTTTCTTGATTTAATCTTGTGCCAAACTCTAAGTTTGGTGTTTTATTGTTAATCTTTTTATAATTTTCGAAGATTTTATTAAAGTTTTCTAAAAATTTTAAGTTTGGTGTTCTTTCTTGTGTTCTTGGTGTTCTTGTGAATCTTCAAAGTGTTCTTGAGTTTTCCTTGTGTCTTGATCTTAAAATTTTTAAGTTTGGTGTTCCTTGGTGTTTTCCCTCCAAAATTTTCGAAAATATTAAGTTTGGTGTTCCTTGGTGTTTTCCCTCCAAAAAATTTTCGAAAATAAGGAGCACTAGATCTAAAAATTTTAAGTCTTGTGTCTTTTGTGTGTTTTTCTCTTTCATCATAAAATTCAAAATTCAAAAAAATTTTATATTTTCCAACTACTTTTTCGAAATCTTTTTTTAAATTTTTAGATTTTAATTTCATTTTTTTTCGAAAAAAAAATTTTTAACTCCTTTTTATTTATTCCATTTTTATTTATTCCATTACTATAAAATAAATAATTCTTAACATATAAATTCTCAACTCGTATTCCATTATGGAAGAAAGTATGAATGAACAGTCCAAGAGGACTCTGGGGTCATATGCTAACCCCACTACTGCTTCATATGGGAGTAGTATCTGTATACCCTCCATTGGAGTTAGTAGCTTTGAGCTGAATCCTCAGCTCATTATCATGGTGCAGCAAAACTGCCAGTATTCTGGTCTTCCACACGAAGAACCTACAGAGTTTCTGGCACAATTTCTGCAAATTGCTGATACAGTATATGATAAGGAAGTGGATCAGGATGTCTACAGATTACTACTGTTTCCATTTGCTGTAAAAGATCAAGCTAAGAGGTGGTTAAACAACCAGCCTAAGAACAGCATAAAAACATGGAAACAGCTGTCAGAAAAATTCCTGAATCACTATTTCCCTCCCAAATGGATGACACAGCTAAGGCTAAGCATCCAAGGCTTCAAACAAGGAGAGAATGAATCCCTTTATGATGCATGGGAGAGATACAGAGAGATGCTAAGAAAATGCCCCTCTGAAATGTTTTCAGAGTGGGT
>NC_029776.3:77984155-77984850 GCF_000817695.3 Arachis duranensis | reverse complement strand
ATTGATACAGTTGCCAGAAATCAGCATCTGTATCTGAACAGTGAATCTTCCGTGAAAGAAGAAGCTAAAACAGTAACTGCAGAACTCAGTCCGGTGGATCAGGCTAATGAATTTAATCAGCAATTAGACTTTCTAACTCAACAGCTAGCCGAATTCAAGGAAATGTTACAGGAAACAAGAATGGCTAACAGGAACATGGAAGTGCAATTAAAACAGACAGAAAAGCAACTGTCAAAACAAATAGCAGATGAATGCCAAGCAGTTCAATTAAGAAGTGGGAAAACATTAAATAACTCACTTCAAAGCAGCAAGAAGACAGGAAATGAACAAATAGGTACTCAAAATCCCTCTGAGGACAAGCAGAGCCCAGAAAGGGATAAAGCTGGCGCTGAACGCCCAAACCATGCTCATTCCTGGCGTTCAACGCCAGAAACAAGCATGGATCTGGCGTTGAACGCCCAAAAGGAACATGGTTCTGGCGTTCAAATGCCAGAAACAAGCAGGGAGGTGGCGTTTAACGCCACCCCAGCTTCCACAACTGGCATTCAAATGCCAGTGGGTGATCAGTCACATACAAGTACTGATAACAACCCTTCTAAAAAGGCTTCCCAACCCACTTCTGTAGGTAATAAACCGGCAGCAACTAAGGTTGAGGAATACAAAGCCAAAATGCCTTATCCTCAAAAACTCCGCCA
>NC_029776.3:77979577-77981157 GCF_000817695.3 Arachis duranensis | reverse complement strand
TGGGCAAGAAGCTTGGATGATGCTCTGTGGGCATACAGAACAGCATTCAAGACACCTATAGGAACTTCTCCATACCAGCTGGTGTATGGAAAAGCTTGTCACTTGCCAGTGGAACTGGAACACAAGGCCTACTGGGCAACCAGATTCCTAAACCTTGATGCCAAGTTAGCTGGAGAAAAACGATTGCTCCAGTTAAATGAGCTAGAGGAATTTAGACTCAATGCTTTCGAGAATGCAAAAATATACAAAGAGAAAGCGAAAAGATGGCATGATAAGAAATTGTCATCCAGAGTCTTTGAGCCAGGGCAGAAAGTTCTGTTATTTAATTCTAGGCTCAAATTATTCCCTGGGAAATTAAAATCCCGGTGGAGAGGTCCATATGTAATTACAAGCGTATCACCATATGGATACGTAGAGCTTCAGGATAGTGACTCTAACAAAAAGTTCATTGTTAATGGACAAAGAGTTAAACACTATCTTGAAGGTAATCTCGAGCAAGAATGCTCAAGACTGAGACTTGATTAAAAGCTCAGTAATAGTCCAGCTAATGACATTAAAGAAGCGCTTGCTGGGAGGCAACCCAGCCAATCACAAAATTTAATTTTATTCGTTTTTCTAATAAATTAAAGTTTTACAGGTAGATGCTACAGTATCTTCAAAAGGTGAATTAGCAATTGGTTGAAGTCACAGAGTTACAGGAAAATTTGGAAGCTCACTGGCGTGAGAAAGCCAGTAAGAAACACTTTGGGCATTAAACGCCCAATAGAAGCACACACTGGGCGTTTAACGCCAGTAAGGGTAGCCATCTGGGCGTTAAACGCCAGAAAGGAGCATCTTCTGGGCGTTAAACGCCAGAAAGATGCACCTTCTGGGCGTTTAACGCCAGTCTGCTAACATCCTGGGCGTTCAGAAAAACGCCCAGTGACAAAGGACTTCCTGGCGTTCAACGCCAGAAAGAAGCATCAGCTGGGCGTTGAACGCCCAGGAGAAGCAACAATTGGGCGTTAAACGCCCAAACCATGCATCGTTTGGGCGTTTAACGCCAGGATGGTGGGAGGAGGTACAATTTCGTTTTTCTTTGTATTTTTTTTCAAAATTTTTATGTTTCAATTCATGATTTCTTGCATAAACATGTTTCAAAATGTCATCCTTCAAAATCAAATTAGTTTTCTAAGAACCCTAATTTCTAAAATCCCTTTTTTTTAAAAAAATATCAAATATATCTTAATTCATAAACCCAACTCTTTTCCAATCCAAATCTTTTTCAAATCTTTTTCAATTCATCATATCTTTTGAATTTTGAAATTGCCTCTCCCTCTATTCCTCTCCTGTCCTTTCTTTTGCTTGAGGACAAGCAAACTTCTAAGTTTGGTGTGAGTTGCAATGATCACTGAGCTAAAACTCATCAAGATCATGGCACCTAAGGGAACAAGAAGAGCAAGGATGTGAACTTAAAGGAGCTGAAGCGTCAGAAATTATTTCTTGAAGGCACCCCACAGACTAGAGGAACATCCACTTGCCAAAACACAGGTCGCTGAGTTCTAATCTTTGCCTTAACTCTGTGATAACTGTTCTTATTA
>NC_029776.3:77971280-77977643 GCF_000817695.3 Arachis duranensis | reverse complement strand
GTAGCCATTGACAACGGTGACACCCTACATAGAGCTTGCCATGGAAGGAACCTGCGTGTGAGAAGAGGATTTCAAGGAAGAGTTGAAGTCAGAGGACAAAGCATCTCCAAAACTCCAACATATTCCCCAGTACTGAAAATCAAAGTAACATTGTTCCCTCTTTTATTTTTATAATCAAATCCAGTAATTTCACTTTTAATCCAAATAATCCTATTGACATTCTAACTAAGATTAATAAAATAAATATTGATTGCTTCAAACCAATAATCTCTGTGGATTCGACCCTTACTCACGTAAGGTATTACTTGGACGACCCAGTACACTTGCTGGTTAGTTGAACGGAATTGTGAGCTTCTCTAACAGTGCTTGAAACTCTTTTATCACAATTTCGTCCACCACTTTTCACTTGACACCTTCACACCACAAGCATATAGTTAGGGAACCAACTCAATTGAACTTTTTAGGCTAAGATATTTCTTTTAGGCCTTCCTAACCATTGATGCTCAAAACCTTGGATCTTTGCTCTTGCCTATTGGTTTTAAGAGCTATTGGCTTTTTCTGCTTGCTTCTTCTTTTTTTCTTTTTTTTTTCGCACAAGCATATTTTTTTCTTTTATTGCTTTTTGCTATTTTTTCTTGCTTCAATAATCAATTTTTGGATTTTTCAGATCACCAATAATATTTCACTTTTATCATCATTCTTTCAAGAGCCAACATTCTTTACTCTAATATCAAACATGCACTATTTATTTAAACATTCAGAAAATAAAAGCAATGCCACCACATCATATAATTGACCTATTCTTAATATAAAACTCGAAATTCATTCATCTTACTTTTCTTTCAATTAAAATAATTTTTCTTTCAAGCAAGGTGAGAGATGCATGAAATATTTCATAGCTTTAAGACATAAAGACAGATGATCATGCACTAGAAACAGACAATAGAACAAAATACATGAAAAACAGAAAAGAAAAATAGCATAGGCAACAAGGGATTAAGGGAACGAATCCAGCTTAGTGATGACGCCTACTACTCCTTCTGGAGGATCCAGTGGAGAGCTTGATCTCTTCTATGTCACGCCCCTTCTTCTATTGTTCTTCCCTCAAAACTCTTTGTTCTTCCCTCATGGCTCTTTGACCTTCTCTTATGTCATGGAGGATGGTAGAATGCTCTTGATGTTCCATCCTCAACTCATCCATGTTAGTGCTTAGTTCTCCAAGAAAAGTGTGCAAATGATCCCAATAGCCTTAGAGAGGAAAATGCATCCCTTGAGGCATCTCAGGGATTTCTTGTTGAGGCAGCTCCACATGTTCTTGCTGTGGTCCATGTGCTGGCTCTCTAGTTTGCTCCATCCTACTTTTAGTGATGGGCTTGTCTTCTTCTATGCTAATTCCAGCTGAATTGCATAGGTGACAAATGAGGTGAGGAAAGTGGGAGAAAGTGCCTTTCCCTTCCTCTTCCTTGAGGTTTCACCAGTATTTGGTACCATACTTAGGGATGGTAGAAGTGAAAAAGAAAAGCTTTTGCAGCACCACACTTAAGAGTTTTGCTCGTCCTCGAGCAAATATGAACACTTGGGAATGAGAGAGTAGAAGGATAAGAAGAAAGAGGGAGAGATAGAGGGTGAGGTAGGTGGGGTAGGTGGAGTTTCTTTGGAACCCACTGGTCTTGGGAGCTAGGAAATTCGAATTCTCTACTACAGAGATCCCATTAAATCTCCTTCTACCATTCATGAGCTCTGAAGACTATTCTTCCTCTAAAAAGGATGAAAATGTAACTGGAGAGTAAGTTGCTCAATATCTAGGAGCCATCATGAAGCTGAATGCCAAATTATTTGGTAATGAGACTTGGGAAGGTGAACCTCCCTTGCTCATTAGTGAACTAGATACATGGGTTCAGCAAACCTTACCTCAAAAGAGACAAGATCCTGGAAAATTCTTAATACCATGTACCATAGGCACCATGTACTTTGAAAAGGCTCTGTGTGACCTGGGGTCAGGCATAAATCTTATGCCACTCTCTGTAATGGAGAAGCTGGGGATCATTGAGGTACAGCCTGCCATATTCTCACTACAGATGGCAGACAAGTCAATAAGACAAGCTTATGGAGTAGTAGAGGACGTGTTAGTAAAGGTTGAAAGCCTTTACATCCCTGCTGATTTTATAATCTTAGACACTAGGAAGGAGGAGGATGAATGCATCATCCTTGGAAGACCTTTCCTAGCCACAGCAGGAGCTATGATAGATGTTAACAGAGGAGAATTAGTCCTTCAATTGAATGGGGACTACCTTGTGTTTAAAACCCAAGGGTGTTCCTCTGCAACCATGGAGAGGAAGCATGAAAAGCTTCTCTCAGTACAAACAGAGCCCCCACAATCAAACTCTAAGTTTGGTGTTGGGAGGCCACAGCCAAACTCCAAGTTTGGTGTTGAATCCCCACATCCAAACTCTAAGTTTGGTGTTGGGAGTCTACAACATTGACCTGATCACCTGTGAGGCTCCATGAGAGCCCACTGTCAAGCTATTGACATTAAAGAAGCACTTATTGGGAGGCAACCCACTTTTTATTTATCTAATTTTATTTTTCTTTTATTATTCTTTTATGTTTTATTAGGTTCATGATCATGTGGAGTCACAAAATAAATACTAAAATTAAAAATAGAATAAAAAATAGCAGAAAAAAAAGCACATCCTGGAGGAAGGACTTACTGGCGTTTAAACGACAGTAAGGAGCATCTGGCTGGCGTTCAACGCCAAAATAGAGAATGGATATGGTGTTGAATGCCAGAAACAAGCAGCATCCTAGCGTTCAGACACCAGGAATACACCCTGAGGAAAACTGGCACTGAACGCCAGAAACAAGCATGGAACTGGCGTTCAACGCTAGAAACATGCTGCAAATGGGCGTTGAACCACCAAAACAAGCATGAAGCTGGCGTTCAACGCCAGAAACAAGCATCAATCTGTCGTTGAACGCCAGGATTGCATGTAGAGGGCATTTTACATGTCTCATTGGTGCAGGGATGTAAATCCTTGACACCTCAGGATCTGTGGACCCCACAGGATCATCTCAGGATCTGTGGACCCCACAGGATCCCCACCTACCTCAACTCACCTTCTCTCCTCTTCACACAATCCAATAAACACTCTTCTCTAAAACCCTTCACCAATCACCTCAATCTCTCTTCCCCATCACCTCTTTCCCACCTAAACCCACCCTAAATAGCCAAACCTACTCCCTCTCCCTTCACTATATAAACCCCTCTATCCTTCTTCATTTTCACACACCACAATCCTCTCTTCTTCACCTTGGCCGAAACCAAACACTTCTCCCTTTCCTCCATATTTTCTTCTTCTTCTTCTTCTTCTTCTTCTTCTTCTTCTTCTTTTTTCTTTCTTTTCTTGCTCGAGGGCGAGCAATATTCAAAGTTTGGTGTGGTAAAATCATAGCTTTTTTGTTTTTCCATAACCGTTGATGGCACCTAAGGCCGGAGAAACCTCTAGAAAAGGGAAAGGAAGGACAAAAGCTTCCACCTCTGAGTCATAAGATATGGAGAGATTCATCTCTAAAGCCCATCAAGACCACTTCTGTGATGTTGTGGCCAAGAAGAAGGTGATTCCCGAGGTCCCTTTCAAACTCAAGAAAAATGAGTATCCGGAGATCCGACATGAGATCCAAAGAAGAGGTTGGGAAGTTCTGACCAACCCCATTCAACAAGTCGGAATCCTAATGGTTCAAGAGTTCTATGCCAATGCATGGATAACTAGGAACCATGATCAAAGTATGAACCCGAACCCAAATAATTATCTTACAATGGTTCGGGGGAAATACTTAGATTTTAGTCCAGAAAATGTGAGGTTGGCATTCAACTTGCCCATGATGCAAGGAGATGCACGCCCCTACACTAGAAGGGTCAACTTTGATCAATGGTTGGACCAAGTCCTTATGGACATATGTGTGGAAAGAGCTCAATGGAAAAGAGACTCCAAACGCAAGCCGGTTCAATTAAGAAGACTGGACCTCAAGCCTGTGGCTAGAGGATGGTTGGAGTTCATCCAACGCTACATCATCCCCACTAGCAACCGATCTGAAGTTACTGTAGATTGGGCCATCATGATTCATAGCATCATGAATGGAGAGGAAGTAGAACTTCATGAAGTCATCTCCCTTGAATTCTACAAAATAGCCGAAAAGTCTTCCACCATGGCAAGGCTAGCTTTTCCTCATCTTATTTGCCATCTATGTTACTCAGCTGGAGTTATCATAGAAGGAGACATCCCCATTGAGGAGGATAAGCCCATCACTAACAAGAGGATGGAGCAAACAAGAGAGCCCACTCATGGATCCCAAGAGACGCATGAGGAAGCTCATCACCAAGAAATCCCGGAGATGCCTCAAGGGATGCACTTTCCTCCCAACAATTATTGGGAATAACTCAACACTTCCCTAGAAGACTTGAGTTACAATGTGGATCAATTAAGGGTGGAACATCAAGAGCACTCCATCATTCTCCATGAAATTAGAGAAGATCAAAGAGCAATGAGGGAGGAGCAACAAAGGCAAGGAAGAGACATAGAAGAGCTCAAGGACATCATTGGTTCTTCAAGAAGAAAGTGCCACCATCACTAAGGTGGACTCATTCCTTGTTATTATTTCTCTATTTTTTTCGGTTTTTATGTTATATGTTTGTTTATGTTTTGTGTCTCTACTTCATGATCATTAGTATGTAGTAACTATGTCTTAAGGCTATGAATAATTTCATGAATCCTTCACCTCTCTTAAATGAAAAATGCTTCTAATTCAAAAGAACAAGAAGTACATGAGTTTTGAATTTATCCTTGAAATTAGTTTAATTATACTGATGTGGTGACAATACTTTTTTTTTCTGAATGAATGCTTGAATAGTTCAAATTTTTTTATCTTGTTGTTTATGAATGTTAAAATTATTGGCTCTTAAAAGAATGATGAACAAAGAGAAATGTTATTGATAATCTGAAAAATCATGAAATTGATTCTTGAAGCAAGAAAAAGCAGTGAAAAAGCAAAAGCTTGCGAAAAAAAAGATAAAAAAAAGAGTGGCTGATGAGCAGATAATTTGTACGCTTTTTGGCATTATTTTCAGTATGTTTTAGTTAGTTTTTATTATAATTTTTATTAGTTTTTAGTTAAATTTTACTTTTTTGGACTTTACTATGAGTTTGTGTGTTTTTTTGTGATTTTAGGTATTTTCTGGCTGAAATTGAGGGACCTGAGCAAAAATCTGATTCAGAGGCTAAAAAGGACTGCAGATGCTGTTGGATTCTGACCTCCCTGCACTCAAAGTGGACTCTCTGGAGCTACAGAAGCCCAATTGACGCGCTCTCAATTGCTTTGAAAAGTAGACATCCTGGGCTTTCCAGAAATATATAATAGTTCATACTTTTCTCGAGATTTGATGCCCCAAACAGGCGTTCCAAGTCAGCTTAAGAATTTTGGCGTTAAACGCCGGAACTGGCACAAGAATGGGAGTTAAACGCCCAAACTGGCACAAAAGCTGGCGTTTAACTCCAAAAAAAGTCTCTACACATAGAAGCTTCAATGCTCAGCCCAAGCACACACCAAGTGGGTCCGGAAGTGGATTTTTATGTCATTTACTCATCTTTGTAAACCCTAAGCTACTAGTTCTCTACAAATAGGACCTTTTGCTATTGTATTAGACATCTTGGTTCTTCTGGTTCCCTCTCTGGGGCCAAAGCCAATGATCACCATTATCACTTACGTATTTTCAACGGTGGAGTTTCTACACACCATAGATTAAGGTGTGGAGCTCTGCTGTACCTCGAGTATTAATACAATTACTATTGTTCTTCTATTCAATTCGGCTTATTCTTGTTCTAAGATATCACTTGTTCCTCAACTTGATGAATGTGATGATCCGTGACACTCATCATCATTCTCACCTATGAACGTGTGCCTGACAACCACCTCCGTTCTACCTTAGATTGAGTGGATATCTTTTGGATTCCTTAATCAGAATCTTCGTGGTATAAGCTAGAATTGATGGCGGCATTCTTGAGAATCTGGAAGGTCTAAACCTTGTCTGTGGTATTCTGAGTAGGATTCAAGGATTGAATGACTGTGACGAGCTTCAAACTCGCGATTGTGGGGCGTTAGTGACACACACAAAAGAATCACTGGATTCTATTCCGACATGATCGAGAACCGACAGCTGAATAGTCGTGCTGTGACAGAGCGCGTTGAACATTTTCACTGAGAGGATGGGACTATAGCCATTGACAACAGTGATTCCCAACATACAGCTTGCCAGGGAAAGGAGTAAGAAGGATTGGATGAAGACAGTAGGAAAGCAGAGAGACGGAA
>NC_029776.3:77968844-77971111 GCF_000817695.3 Arachis duranensis | reverse complement strand
TTTACAAGATGACCATAGCTTGCTTCATACTAACAATCTCCGTGGGATCGACCCTTACTCGCGTAAGGTTTATTACTTAGATGACCCAGTGCACTTGCTGGTTAGTTGTGCGAAGTTGTGATAAAGAGTTGAGATTGCAATTGAGCGTACCATGTTGATGGCGCCATTGATGATCACAATTTCATGCACCAAGTTTTTGGCGCCGTTGCCGGGGATTGTTTGAGTTTGGACAACTGACGGTTCATCTTGTTGCTTAGATTAGGTATTTTTCTTCAGAATTTTTAAGAATGAGTTATAGAATTTCAAGGTGATGTTCTTATCATCACCAAAGCTGATTGATTCTCATCAATTTAGCTCTTGAATGCAATGTCCTGCTCAATTTCGTGCACCAAGCTTTTGGCGCCGTTGCCGGGGATTGTTTGAGTTTGGACAACTGACGGTTCATCTTGTTGCTAGCTTTAGACTAACGTTGCATGATTCCTGGAATTCTTATTAAAAATTTTGAATCTCTTTATTTTCTTTTCCATATAATTTTTGAAAAATCCAAAAAAAAAATTACAAAGTCATAAAAATCAAAATATTTTATGTTTCTTGTTTGAGTCGAGAGTCTCATTTTAAGTTTGGTGTCAATTGCATATTTCTGTTCTTCTTGCATTTTTCGAATTCATTCATGTGTCTTCATTGATGTTCAAGTTGTTCTTGATGATTTCCTTGCTCTGATCTTTAAATTCTATTGTCTTGAGTGTTTTGTTGTTTCTCATATGCATTCTCAATTTGTTAGTGTCAATAGTATACAAACTTCTAAGTTTGATGTCTTGCATGCATTGTCTATTTGATCTTAGTTGCATTTTGATTATTCCTCATTATTAAAAATCCAAAAAATTTTTAATTTGTGTCTTTTCAAGTCAATAAAATAGAGAATTGAAGATTCAGAACATTCAGCAGAGGAATTACACAGAAAAAGCTGGGCGTTCAAAACGCCCAATGAGGAAGGAAAACTGGCGTTTAAACGCCAGCCAGGGTGCCTGGCTGGGCGTTTAACGCCCAAAAAGGTAGAGTTTTGGGCGTTAAACGCCAGAATGGATACCATTCTGGACGTTTAATGCCAGGATGGCACAAGAGGGAAGATTTTGTTTTTAATGCAAATTTTTTTTAAGTTTTCATAATTTTTCAAAATCAAATCTTTTTCAAATCATATCTTTTCAATCATATATTTTCAAAGTCAATTTCTTTCCGTTTTTAAAAATACTTGCTAACAATTAATGATTTGATTCAACATTTCAAGTATGTTACCTTTTTTGTTGAGAAAGGTTTAATGTCTGAATCATATCTTTTAAATTTCTTGTTAGCCAAGTCATTAATTTTAAAAATCAAATCTTTTTAAATTGTTTTTCAATCATATCTTTTCAATCATATCTTTTTAAAACCATAACTTTTTAATCATATCTTCTTAATCACATCTTTTTCAAAATAGTTTTCAAATCATATATTTTTTATTTCTGATTTCAAAATCTTTTTCAAAATCAGTTTATTTCTTTCCCAACTTTAATTTTCGAAAATCATTCATCAAATTTTCAAAAATTCTTTTAATTATTTTAAAATCTTTTACTTTAATTTCAAAAAAAAAATTCTTCCCCTCTTCTCACATCCTTCTATTTATGGACTAACACTCCTCCACTATCAACAATTCGAACTCCATCTCTCTTGATAAGTTCGAATTCTTCTTCTACCTCCTCCTCCTTCTATTCTTCTTTTCCTCTGACACCTCAAGGAATCTCTATCGTAAGGTATTACTTGGATGACCCAGTACACTTGCTGGTTAGTTGTGCGAAGTTGTAGTGATCACAATTTCGCATACCAATGAGCAAGAACAAAGACAAAGGCATTCTTGTTGAAGCTGACCCTGAACCTGAAAGGACCTTGAAGCGAAAGCTAAGAGAAGCTAAAGCACCACTTTCTGTAGATGACCTAACAGAAATCTTCAAACAAGAAGAAGACATGGCAGCCAAAAACAACAACAATGCCAACAATGCAAGGAAGGTGCTAGGTGACTTTACTGCACCCACTCCCGACTTCTATGGGAGAAGCATCTCTATCCCTGCCATTGGAGCAAACAACTTTGAGCTTAAGCCTCAATTAGTTTCTCTAATGCAACAGAATTGCAAGTTCGATCGACTTCCATTGGAAGATCCTCATCAGTTTTTAGCTGAATTCTTGCAAATCTGTGACACTGTCAAGACCAATGGGGTTGACCCTGAGGTCTACAA
>NC_029776.3:77968351-77968555 GCF_000817695.3 Arachis duranensis | reverse complement strand
ACTTCTGAAAGGAATCCTGTGAACAATGGGACGAATCAGAAGAAAGGAGTTCTTGAGATTGATACTCTAAATGCCATATTAGCTTAAAACAAAATATTGACTCAGCAAGTCAATATGATTTCTCAAAGTCTGTCTGGAATGCAAGCTGCACCAGGCAGTACTAAGGACGCTTCATCTGAAGAAGAAGCTTATGATCCTGAGAAT
>NC_029776.3:77963772-77967891 GCF_000817695.3 Arachis duranensis | reverse complement strand
AAGATGTCACTGAAGAGCAAGTTACTAAGTACCTTGGAGCAATCATGAAGCTAAATGACAAGTTATTTGGTAATGAGACTTAGGAGGATGAACCCCCTTTGCTCACCAAAGAACTGGATGACTTGACTAGGCAGAGATTACCTCAAAAGAGATAGGACCCTGGGAAGTTCTCAATACCTTGTACAGTAGGCACCATGATCTTCAAGAAGGCTCCGTGTGACCTAGGGTCAAGCATAAACCTCATGCCTCTCTCTGTAATGGAGAAGCTAGGGATCTTTGAGGTACAAGCTGCAAGAATCTCACTAGAGATGGCAGACAATTCAAGAAAAAAAGCTTATGGACTTGTAGAGGATGTTCTGGTAAAGATTGAAGACCATTACATCCCTGCTGATTTCATAGTCCTAGAGACTGGAAGTGCATGGATGAATCCATCATCCTTGGCAGACCCTTTCCTGCCACAGCAAAGGCTGTGATTGATGTTGACAGAGGAGAATTGATCATTCAAGTGAATGAAGAATCCCTTGTGTTTAAGGCTCAAGGATATCCCTCTATAACCATGGAGAGGAAGCATGAAGAGCTTCTCTCAAAACAGAGTCAAACAGAGCCCCCACATTCAAACTCTAAGTTTGGTGTTGGGAGGCCACAACCAAATTCTAAGTTTGGTGTTGAACCCCCACATTCAAACTATAAGTTTGGTGTTGGGAGGTTCCAACATTGCTCTGAGTATCTGTGAGGCTCCATGAGGGCCCACTGTCAAGCTAATGACATTAAAGAAGCGCTTGTTAGGAGGCAACCCAATGTTATATTTATCTATTTTCCATTGTTATTTTATGTTTTCTATAGGTTGATGATCATGGGAAGTCACAAAATCAATTGAAAAAAAGCAAAAATAGAATGAAAAATAGAAAGAAAAACAGCACACCCTGGAGGAAAACTTGCTGGCGTTTAAACACCAGTGAAGACAGCAAATGGGCGTTTAACGCTAGAAAGGGGCACTAGACTGGCGTTTAATGCCAGGAATGGGCAAGAAGCTGGCGTTAAACCCCAGAAATGGGCACCAGCCCGGCGTTTAATGCCAGGATTGGCAGAAGGAGCATTTTTGCTCGCCACTTGGTGCAGGGATGAATTATCCTTGACACCTCAAGATCTGTGGACCCCACAGGATCCCCACCTTCCCCACCACTCTCTCTCTTCTTCACCCATTCACCAATCACCTCAACACCTCTTCCCCAAAAACCCCTCACCTATCAAATCCCACCATTCTCTTCACCACTCACATCCATCCTTTATAAAACCCACCTACCCCACCATCCAAATTCAAACCACTTTCCCTCCCAAACCCACCTATAATGGTCGAACCATACCGCCTCTCCACTCCTATATAAACCCATCTTCACTCTTTCATTTTCACACAACCTAAACACTACTTCTCCCCCTTGGCCGAACCACAAAGCTCCCTCCATCTCCTCCATTTTCTTCTTCTTCTACTCTCTTCTTTCTTCTTTTGCTTGAGGACGAGCAACTCTTCTAAGTTTGGTGTGGCAAAAGCGTTGCTTTTTGTTTTTCCATAACCATTTATGGCACCTAAGGCCGGAGAAACCTCTAGAAAGAGGAAAGGGAAGGCAAAAGCTTCCACCTCTGAGTCATGGGAGATGGAGAGATTCATCTCAAGGGTGCATCAAGACCACTTCTATGAAGGTGTGGCCATGAAGAAGGTGATCCCCGATGTTCCTTTCAAACTCAAAAAGAGTGAATATCCGGAGATCCGACATGAGATCCAAAGAAGAGGTTAGGAAGTTCTTACCAACCCCATTCAACAAGTCGGAATCTTAATGGTTCAAGAGTTCTATGCCAATGCATGGATCACCAAGAACCATGACCAAAGTGTGAACCCGGACCAAAAGAATTGGCTTACAATGGTTTGGGAGAAATGCTTAGATTTTAGTCCGGAAAATGTAAGGTTGGCATTCAACTTGCCCATGATGCAAGGAGATGAACACCCTTACACTAGAAGGGTCAACTTTGATCAAAGGTTGGACCAAGTCCTCATAGACATTTGTGAAGAGGGCGCTCAATGGAAAAGAGATTCAAGAGGAAAGCCGCTTCAACTGAGAAGGCATGACCTCAAGCCCGTGGCTAGGGGATGGTTGGAGTTTATCCAACGCTCAATCATTCCAACTAGCAACCGGTCCGAAGTTACTATAGACCGGGCTATCATGATTCATAGCATCATGATTGGAGAGGAAGTAGAAGTTCATGAGGTTATATCCCAAGAACTTTATAAGGTGGCGGACAAGTCCTCTACCTTGGCAAGGTTAGCCTTCCCTCATCTCATTTGTCACCTCTGTAATTCAGTTGGAGTTAACATAGAGGGAGACATCCTCATTGATGAGGACAAGCCCATCACTAAGAAAAAGAAGTAGCAAACAAGAGATCCCACTCATTATGAAATCCCTGAGATGCCTCAAGGGATGCACTTTCCTCCACAAAACTATTGGGATCAAATCAACACCTCCCTAGGAGAATTGAGTTCCAACATGGGACAACTAAGGGTGGAGCACCAAGAACATTCCATTCTCCTCCATGAAATTAGAGAAGATCAAAGAATCATGAGAGATGAGCAATAAAGGCAAGGAAGAGACATTGAGGAGCTCAAGCACTCCATAAGATCTTCAAGAGAAAGAACAAGCCGCCATCATTAAGGTGGACCCGTTCTTTAATCTCCTTGTTCTTTATTTTTCTGTTTTTCGAATTTTTTATGCTTATGTCTATCTATGTTTGTGTCTTATGATCATTAGTGTCTTAGTGTCTATGCCTTAAAGTTATGAATGTCCTATGAATCCATCACCTTTCTTAAATGAAAAATGTTCTTAATTGAAAAAGAGAAGAATTGCATGAATTTTGAATTTTATAACAGATTAATTATTTTGATGTGGTGGCAATACTTTTGACTTCTGAATGTATGCTTGATTAGTGCATGTGTCTTTTGAATTTATTGTTCATGAATGTTAAAATTGTTGGCTCTTGAAAGAATGATGAAAAAAGAGACATGTTACTGAGGATCTGAAAAATCATAAAAATGATTCTTGAAGCAAGAAAAAGTAGTGAATACAAAAAAAAGCCAAAAGGCAAGGGTAAAAATAAAGTCGTGATCCAAAGCAAAAAGAGTGTGCTTAAGAACCCTAGACACCATTAATTGGGAACTCTAGCAAAGCTGAGTCACAATCTGAAAAGGTTCACCCAGTTATGTGTCTGTGGCATGTATGTATCCGGTAGTAATACTGGAAAACAGAGTGCTTTGGGCCACGGCCAAGACTCATAAAGTAGCTGTGTTCAAGAATCATCATACTTAACTTGGAGAATCAATGACACTATCTGGATTCTGAGTTCCTATAGAAGCCAATCATTCTGAATTTCAAAGGATAGAGTGAGATGCCAAAACTGTTCAAAGACAAAAAGCTAAAAGTCCCGCTCATCTAATTAATACTGATCTTCATAGATGTTTTTGGAATTCATTGCATATTCTCTTATTTTTATCTTATTTGATTTTCAGTTGCTTGGGGACAAGCAACAATTTAAGTTTGGTGTTGTGATGAGCGGATAATTTGTACGCTTTTTGGCATTGTTTTTAGTATGTTTTTAGTATGTTTTAGTTAATTTTTATTATATTTTTATTAGTTTTTAGTTAAAATTCACTTTTCTGGACTTTACTATGAGTTTGTGTGTTTTTTCTGTGATTTTAGGTATTTTCTGGCTGAAATTGAGGGACCTGAGCAAAAATCTGATTCAGAGGCTAAAAAGGACTGCAGATGCTGTTGGATTCTGACCTCCCTCCACTCAAAGTGGATTCTCTGGAGCTACAGAATCCCAATTGGCGCACTTTCAATTTCTTTGAAAAGTAGACATCCTGGGCTTTCCAGAAATATATAATAGTTCATACTTTTCTCGAGATTTGATGGCCCAAACAGGCGTTCCAAGTCAGCTTAAGAATTCTGGCGTTAAACGCCGGAACTGGCACAAGAATGGGAGTTAAACGCCCAAACTGGCACAAATGCTGGCGTTTAACTCCAAAAAAAGTCTCTACAAATAGAAGCTTCAATGCTCAGCCCAAGCACACAA
>NC_029776.3:77959001-77963612 GCF_000817695.3 Arachis duranensis | reverse complement strand
CCACCTCCGTTCTACCTTAGATTGAGTGGATATCTCTTGGATTCCTTAATCAGAATCTTCGTGGTATAAGCTAGAATTGATGGCGGCATTCTTGAGAATCTGGAAAGTCTAAACCTTGTCGGTGGTATTCTGAGTAGGATTCAAGGATTGAATGACTGTGACGAGCTTCAAACTCGCGATTGTGGGGCGTTAGTGACACACACAAAATAATCACTGGATTCTATTCCGACATGATTGAGAACCGACAGCTGAATAGCCGTGCTGTGACAAAGCGCGTTGAACATTTTCACTGAGAGGATGGGACTATAGCCATTGACAACAGTGATGCCCAACATACAGCTTGCCATGGAAAGGAGTAAGAAGGATTGGATGAAGACAGTAGGAAAGCAGAGAGACGGAAGGGACAAAGGATCTCCATACGCTTATCTGAAATTCTCCCCAATGAATTACATAAGTATCTCTATCTTTATTTTATGTTTTATTCATCTTTTAATCATTAATCCTCCATAACCATTTGAATCTGCCTGACTGAGATTTACAAGATGACCATAGCTTGCTTCATACCAACAATCTCCGTGGGATCGACCCTTACTCGCGTAAGGTTTATTACTTGGACGACCCATTGCACTTGCTGGTTAGTTGTGCAAAGTTATGATAAAGAGTTGAGATTGCAATTGAGCGTACCATGTTGATGGCGCCATTGATGATCACAATTTTGTGCACCAGTGGTGAAAAAAATATAAAAGAAAAATAAAAGGCAAGCAGAAAAATCTAATAGCCCTTAAAACCAAAAGGCAAGGGTAAAAAGGATCCAAGGCTTTGAGCATCAATGGATAGGAGAGCCCAAAAAAATAAAATCCAGGCCTAAGTGGCTAAATCAAGCTGTCCCTAACGATGTGCTTGTGGCATGCAGGTCCAAGTGAAAAGCTTGAGACTGAGTGGTTAAAGTCGTGATCCAAAGCAAAAAGAGTGTGCTTAAGAACTCTAGACACCTCTAACTGGGGACTTTAGCAAAGCTGAGTCACAATCTGAAAAGGTTCACCCAGTCATGTGTCTGTGGCATTTATGTATCCGGTGGTAATACTGGAAAACAAAGTGCTTAGGGCCACGGCCAAGACTCATAAAAGTAGCTGTGCTCAAGAATCAACATACTTAACTAGGAGAATCAATAACACTATCTGAAATTCTAAGTTCCTAGAGATGCCAATCATTCTAAACATCAAAGGAAAAATGAGACGCCAAAACTGTTCAGAAGCAAAAAGCTACAAGTACCGCTCATCTAATTAGAACTAATATTCATTGATATTTTGAGATTCATAGTATATTCTCTTCTTTTTATCCTATTTGATTTTTAGTTGCTTGGGGACAAGCAACAATTTAAGTTTGGTGTTGTGATGAGCGGATAATTTATACGCTTCTTGGCACTGTTTTTAGGTAGTTTTTAGTAGGATCTAGCTACTTTTAGGGATGTTTTCATTATTTTTTATGCTAAATTCACATTTCTGGACTTTACTATGAGTTTGTGTGTTTTTCTTTGATTTTTGGCTGAAATGAGGGACCTGAGCAAAACTCTGATAGAAGGCTGACAAAGGACTGCTGATGCTATTGGATTCTGACCTCCCTGCACTCAAAATGGATTTTCTGGAGCTACAGAACATCATATGGCGCGCTCTCAACGGCGTTGGAAAGTAGACATCAAGAGCTTTCCGGCAATATATAATAGTCCATACTTCATTCGAGATTAGATGACGTAAACTGGCGCTCAACGCCAGTTTCATGCTGCATTTTGGAGTCAAACGCCAGAAACACGTCACGAACCATAGTTGAATGCCAAAAACACGTTACAACTTGGTGTTCAACTCCAAAAGAAGCCTCTGCACGTGTAAAGCTCAAGCTCAGCCCAAACACACACCAAGTAGGCCCCGGAAGTGAATTTCTGCATCAATTACTTACTTCTGTAAACCCTAGTAGCTAGTCTAGTATAAATAGGACATTTTACTATTGTACTAGGTGTCTTTGACCACTCGGCCTTTGACCATTCGGTCTTTTGACCACATCTTTGGTCCTTTTCCATTATTTTTGAATTCACATCATATTATGGGGGCTGGCCATTCGGCCATGCCTGGACCTTCATCACTTATGTATTTTCAACGGTGGAGTTTCTACACACCATAGATTAAGGGTGTAGAGCTCTGCTGTACCTCGAGTTTTAATGCAATTACTACTATTTTCTATTCAATTCAGTTTATTCCTGTTCTAAGATATTTGTTGCACTTTAACATGATGAATGTGATGATCCGTGACACTCATCATCATTCTCACCTATGAATGTGTGACTGACAACCACTTCTGTTCTACCTTAGCCCGAGCGCATATCTCTTGGATTCTTTAATCAGAATCTTCGTGGTATAAGCTAGAATTGATGGTGGCATTTATGAGAATCTGGAAAGTCTAAACCTTGTCTGTGGTATTCCGAGCAGGATTCAGGAATTGAACGACTGTGACGAGCTTCAAACGCAAAAGAATCAATGGATTCTATTCCGACATGATCGAGAACCGACAGATGATTAGCCGTGCCGTGACAGAGCATTTGGACCTTTTTCACTGAGAGGATGGTATGTAGCCATTGACAACGGTGATGCTCTACATATAGCTTGCCATGGAAAGGAGTAAGAAGGATTGGATGAAGGCAGTAGAAAAGCGGAGATTTAGAAGGAGCACAGCATCTTCATACGCCTATCTGAAATTCTCACTGATGATCTACATAAGTATCTTTATCTTTATTTTCTATTTATTTATTATTATTATTATTATTCAAAAACTCCATAACCATTTATTATCCGCCTAACTGAGATTTACAAGATGACCATAGCTTGCTTTATACCAACAATCTCCGTGGGATCGACCCTTACTCACTTAAGGTTTATTACTTAGATGACCCAGTGCACTTGCTGGTTAGTTATGCGAAGTTGTGAAGTTATGTTTGGACCATGGTATCATGAACCAAGTTTTTGGCGCCATTACCAGGGAGAGAACGAACATGAATGCCATTATCAGAAATCACAATTTTGCCTATTGGTGGACGAAATTGTGATTGCCCTCTTTGTATTTGCATGAGATTTATTTAATGGCTCTTTGGCATATGTGATCACAACTACGTTCAACTAAACCAGCAAGTGTACTGGGTCATCCAAGTAATACCTTACGTAAGTAAGGGTCGATCCCACAAAGATTGTTCGTATGAAGCAAGCTATGGTCACCTTGTAAATCTCAGTTAGGCAGATTAAATTGGTTTATGGTGAGTTTGAAAATTAGTAAATAAAGAGAAAATAAAAAGGGATAGAAATACTTATGTAAAGCAATAGTGGGAATTTCAGATAAGTGTGTGAAGATGTTGTGCTCCTCTCGTATCTCTATTTTCTTATTACATTCATCCGATCCTTCCTACTCCTTTCCATGGCAAGCTGTATGTAGGGCATCACCGTTGTCAATGGCTACATCCCATCCTCTTAGTGAAAACGTTCCTATGCTCTGTAACAGCACGGCTAATCATCTGTCGGTTCTCAATCAGGTTGAAATAGAATCCATTGATTCTTTTGCGCTTGTCATCACGCCCAGCCTTCAGGAGTTTGAAGCTCGTCACAGTCATTCAATCACAGAATCCTACTCGAAATACCATAGACAAGGTTTAGACTTTCCGGATCCTCATGAATGCCGCCATCTATCTAGCTTATACCACGAAGATTCTGTTGGGGAATCTAAGAGATATGCGCCCCGCCTAGAGTAGAACGGAAGTGGTTGTCAGTCACGCGCGTTCATAGGTGAGAATGATGATGAGTGTCACGGATCATCACATTCATCAAAGTTAAGTATAACGTATATCTTAGAATAAGGATAGAAGAGAATTCAATAGAAAGTAATAATAATTGTATTGAAACTTGAGGTACAGCAGAGCTCCACACCCTTAATCTATGGTGTGCAGAAACTCCACTGTTGAAAATACATAAGTAAAAGGTTCAGGCATGGCCGAATGGCCAGCCCCCAAAACGTGATCAATAGTCTCCTAAGATGAAGAATAAACAAAACTGAGACCAAAGATGTCTAATACAATAGTAACTTATCCTATTTATACTAGACTAGCTACTAGGGTTTACATGAGTAAGTATTTGATGCATAAATCCACTTTCGGAGCCCACTTGGTGTATGCTTAGGCTGAGCTTGATCTATCCACGAGCTGAGGCTTTTCTTGGAGTTGAACTCCAAGTTATAATGTGTTTTGGGCGTTCAACTCCGGATCATGACGTGTTTCTGGTGTTTAACTCCAGACAGCAGCGGATCATGACGTGTTTTTGGCGTTTAACTCCAGACAGCAGCATGTACTTGGCGTTCAACGCCAAGTTACGTCATCAATTTTCAAATAAAGTATGGACTATTATATATTGCTGGAAAGCTCTAGATGTCTACTTTCCAACGCCATTGAGAGCACACCAATTAGAGTTCTGTAGCTCCAGAAAATCCATTTCGAGTGCAGGGAGGTCAGATTCCAACAGCATCAGCAGTCCTTTTGTCAGCCTTTTTCAGAGTTTTGCTCAAGTCCCTCAATTTCAGCCA
>NC_029776.3:77958209-77958991 GCF_000817695.3 Arachis duranensis | reverse complement strand
TAAAAAGAAGAGAATATACTATAAATTCCAAAATATCAATGAATATTAATTCTAATTAGATGAGCGGGACTTGTAGCTTTTTGCTTCTGAACAGTTTTGGCATCTCACTTTTCCCTTGATGTTTAGAATGATTGGCTTCTCTAGGAACTTAGAATTTCGGATAGTGTTATTGACTTTCCTAGTTAAGCATGTTCATCCTTGAACACAGCTACTTATGAGTCTTGGCCATGGCCCTAAGCATTTTGTTTTCCAGTATTACCACCGGATACACAAATGCCACAGACACATGACTGGGTGAACCTTTTCAGATTGTGAGTCAGCTTTGCTAGAGTCCCCAGTTAGAAGTGTCCAGAGCTCTTAAGCACACTCTTTTTGCTTTGGATCATGACTTTAACCACTCAGTCTCAAGCTTTTCACTTGGACCTTCATGACACAAGCACATGGTTAGGGACAGCTTGATTTAGTCGCTTAGGCCTGGATTTTATTTCCTTGGGCCCTCCTATCCATTGATACTCAAAGCCTTGGATCCTTTTTACCCTTGCCTTTTGGTTTTAAGGGCTATTGGCTTTTTCTGCTTGTTTTTTTTCTTTTTCTTTCTTTTTTTTCGCCTATTTTTTTTTCGCAAGCTTTTTGTTTTTTCACTGCTTTTTCTTGCTTCAAGAATCAAGAGCCAACAATTTTAACATTCATAAACAACAAGATAAAAAATATGCACTGTTCAAGCATTCATTCAGAAAACAAAAAGTATTGTCACCACATCAATATAATTAAACTAAATTCAT
>NC_029776.3:77957500-77958072 GCF_000817695.3 Arachis duranensis | reverse complement strand
AAAAACCGAAAAACAGAAAGAAATAAGAACAAGGAATGAATCCACCTTTAGTGGCGTCTTCTTCTTGAAGGACCAACAATGTCCTTAAGCTCTTCTATGTCCCTTCCTTGCCTTTGTTGCTCCTCCCTCATTGCTCTTTGATCTTTTCTTATTTCATGGAGAATGATGGAGTGCTCATGATGTTCCACCCTTAATTGTTCCACATTGTGGCTCAAATCTTCTAAGGAGGTGTTGAGTTGCTCCCAATAGTTGTTAGGAGGAAAGTGCATCCCTTGAGGCATCTCAGCGATTTGTTGATGATGAGCTTCCTCATGCATCTCTTGAGATCCGTGGAGTGTCTCTCTTGCTTGCTCCATCCTCTTCTTAGTGATGGGCTTATCTTCTTCAATGGAGATGTCTCCTTCTATGATAACTCCAGCTGAGTAACATAGATGGCAAATAAGGTGAGGAAAAGCTAGCCGTGCCATTGTGGAGGACTTGTTGGCTATTTTGTAGATTTCATTGGAGATGACCTCATGAACTTTTACTTCCTCTCCAATCATGATGCTATGAATCATGATGGCCCGATCCAT
>NC_029776.3:77955859-77957127 GCF_000817695.3 Arachis duranensis | reverse complement strand
CTTTTCTAGAGGATTCTCCGGCCTTAGGTGCCATTGATGGTAGTGGAAAACAAAAAAGATTGTGTTGACCACACACCAAACTTAAAATATTGCTCGTCCTCGAGCAATAGAAGAAAGAAGAGAAGAAGAAGAAGAAGAGAATATGAAGGAGAGGGAGAGATTTAGGTTCGGCCAAGGTGAAGAAGAGGGGGTTGTGTTGTGTGAAAATGAAGTAGAATGGAAGGGTATATATAGGGAGAGGGGGTAGTGTGTATTCGGCCATTTAGGGTGGGAATGGGTGGGAAAATGGTTTTGAATATTTGAAGGTAGGTGGGGTTTATGGGGAAGAGTGGATGGATGTGAGTGGTGAAGGGGGTGATTAGGAAGAGGAATTGAGGTGATTGGTGAAGAGTGTTGGGAAGTGTGACATGGGGAAGAGTAATCACAAAAATAGGATTAGAAAGTAAGGTGGGAATATAGTAGGTGGGGATCCTGTGGGGTCCACAGATCCTGAGGTGATCCTGTGGGGTCCACAGATCCTGTGGTGTCAAGGAATTCCATCCCTGCACCAAATAGGCATGTAAAATGCCTTTGCATACCATTCTGGCGTTTAAACGCCGTGTGGTGCATATTCTGGGCGTTCAACGCCCATGTAAAGCATGTTTCTGGCGTTGAACGCCAGTTTGATGCTTGTTACTGGCGTTCAGCGCCAGCTCATCCTCTTAGGCACATTCCTGGCGTTCAACACCAGAATGTTGCTTGTTTCTGGCGTTCAGCACCAGAATGATGCTCTGTTCTGGCGTTGAACGCCGACCAGATGCATCTTACTGGCGTTGAACGCCAGTCTGTGCTTCCTCCAGGGTGTGATTTTTTTCTTCTGCTGTTTTTTATTCTGTTTTTAATTTTTATGATTTTTTTGCGACTCCTCATGATCATGTACCTAATAAAACATAAAATAACAATAAAATAAAAATTAGATAAATAAAATTGGGTTGCCTCCCAACAAGCGCTTCTTTAATATCAATAGCTTGACAGTGGCTCTCATGGAGCCACAAGGTGATCAGGTCAATATTGTATAGTCCCAACACCAAACTTAGAGTTTGGATATAGGGTCTTAACACCAAACTTAGAGTTTGGTTGTGGCCTCACAACACCAAACTTAGAGTTTGACTATGGGGGATCTTCTTGACTCTGAACTGAGAGAAGCTCTTCATGCTTACTCTCTTTTGTCACAGAGGGATGGCCATGTGCCTTAAACATAAGGTAGTCCCCATTCAATTGAAGGACTA
>NC_029776.3:77952403-77955723 GCF_000817695.3 Arachis duranensis | reverse complement strand
AGATCACATAGAGCTTTTTCAAAGGTCATAGTGCCTATGGTACAAGGTATTAAGAACTTGCCAGGATCTTGTTTCTTTTGAGGTAGAGTTTTCTGAATCCAAGGATCTAGTTCATTAATGAGCAAGGGAGGTTCACTTTCCCAAGTCTCATTACCAAACAACTTGGCATTCAACTTCATGATAGCTCCTAAATATTGAGCAACTTGCTCTCTAGTCACATCTTCATCCTCTTCAGAGGAAGAATAGTCTTCAGAGCTCATGAATGGCAGAAGGAGATTTAATAGAATCTCTATGGTCTCTGTATGAACCTCAGATTCCTTTGGATCCTTAATAGGAAACTCCTTCTTGCTTGAAGGACGTCCCAGGAGGTATTCCTCACTAGGATTTTCGTCCTCCTCCTCCCTTGTGCATTCGGCCACATTGATCACATCAATGGCCTTGCACTCTCCTTTTGGATTCTCTTCTGTATTGCTTGGGAGAATACTGGGAGGAGTTTCAATGACTTTCTTACTCAGCTAGCCCACTTGTGACTCCAGATTTCTGATGGAGGATCTTGTTTCATTCATGAAACTGAAAGTGGCCTTTGACAGATCAGAGACTATATTGGCTAAATTAGAAGTGTTTTGTTCAGAATTCTCTGTCTGTTGCTGAGAAGATGATGGATATGGCTTGCTATTGCTCAGCCTATTGCGTCCACCATTGTTAAAGTCCTTGTTAAGGCTTTTGTTGATCCTTCCATGAGAAATTTGGATGACTTCTCCATGATGAGTTATAGGTGTTTCCATAAGGTTCACCCATGTAATTAACCTCTGCCATGGCAGGGTTCTCAGGATCATAAGCTTCTTCAGAAGCTGCTTCTTTAGTACTGTTGGATGCATTTTGCCATCCATTCAGACTTTGAGAGATCATGTTGACTTGCTGAGTCAACACTTTGTTCTGAGCCAATATGGCATTCAGAGCATCAATTTCAAGAACACCTTTCTTCTGAGGTATTCCATTATTCACTGAATTCTTCTCAGAAGTGTACATGAATTGGTTGTTTGCAACCATGTCAATGAGTTCTTGAGCCTCTTTAGCGTTTTCTTTAGGTGAATAGATCCACCTGCAGAATGGTCCAATGACATTTTTGAAAATTTAAATAGACCATAATAGAATATATCTAATATGGTCCATTCTGAAAACATGTCAGATGGACATCTTTTTGTCAGCTGCTTGTATCTTTCCCAAGCTTCATAGAGGGATTCACCATCTTTTTGTTTGAAGGTTCAAACATCCACTCTTAGCTTGCTCAGCTTTTGAGGAGGAAAGAATTTATCCAAGAAGGCAGTGATCAGCTTATCCCAGGAGTCCAGGCTATCCTTAGGTTGTGAATCCAACCATATTCTAGCTCTGTCTCTTACAGCAAAAGGGAAAAGCATGAGTCTGTAGACTTCAGAATCAACTCCATTCGTCTTTACAGTCTCACAGGTCTGCAAGAACTCAGTTAAAAACTGATAAGGATCTTCAGATGGAAGTCCATAAAACTTGCAGTTTTGTTGCATTAAGGCAACTAGCTGAGGTTTCAGCTCAAAGTTGTTGGCTCCAAGGCAGGAATGAAGATGCTTCTTCCATCAAACTTGGACGTTGGCTTTGTAAAGTCACCAAGCATTCTCCTTGCATTATTATTATTTTCGGCTGCCATCTCCTTCTCTTGTTTGAAAATTTCTGAAAGGTTGTTTCTAGATTATTGTAATTTAGCTTCTCTTAATTTTCTCTTCAGAGTCCTTTCAGGTTCTGGATCAATTTCAACAAGAGTGCCTTTATCCTTGTTCCTGCTCATATGAAAGAGAGAAGAAAACAAGAAAAGAAAGAGGAATCCTCTATGTCACAGTATAGAGATTCCTTGATGTTAGTAGAAGAAGAAAGGGGAGAAGAGTGAAGAAGAATCCAAACTCAAGGGTTAGATTGGGTTCGGATCTTTAGATGAAGAGAGGTGAAGAGAGGTGTTAGTAAATAAATAATTAAATAGAATAAGAAAAGAGAGGGGAAATTTCGAAAACAATTTTGAAAAAGAGGTTAGTAATTTTCGAAAATTGGAGATAAGATAAGATTAAAATTAAAATTTAAAACAAAAAGAATTTTTGAAAAAGAGATGAGATATTTTCGAAAATTAGAGAGGGATAGGTAGTTAGGTGGTTTTGAAAAAGATAGGAAACAAACAAAAAGTTAGTTAGTTGATTGAAAAAGATATTAAAATCAAATTTTGAAAAGATAAGAAGATAAGAAGTTAGATAAGATATTTTGAAATCAAATTTTGAAAAAGATAAAATTTTTGAAAAAGATAAGATAAAACATAAAAAGATCTAATTTTTAAAATGACTTAACTAACAAGAAACTACAAGATAAGATTCTAGAACTTAAAGATTGAACCTTTCTTAACAAGAAAGTAACAAACTTCAAATTTTTGAACCAATCACATTAATTGTTAGCTAATTTTCGAAAATTAGATGTAAAAGATAAGAAAAAGATTTTGAAAATAATTTTGAAAAATACTTTTGAATTTTTTGAAAAATAGAAAAAAATGAAAAGATATAATTTTTGAAAAAAAAAGATTTTGAAAAGATAAGATTTTTAAAATTGAAATATTGACTTGACTTGTAAGAAACAACTAATTTTTAAAAATTTTTGACCAAGTCAACCCAAAATTTCGAAAATTTGGAGGGAAATAAGGAAAAAATATTTTTTTGATTTTTGAATTTTTTAAAGAAAAACACAAAAATGACCCAAAACATGAAAATTTTGGATCAAAACACAAGATGCATACAAGAACACTATGAATGTCAAGATGAACACCAAGAACACTTTGAAGATCATGATGAACATCAAGAACAAAATTTTGAAAAATTTTTGATGCAAAGAAAACATGCAAGACACCAAACTTAGAAATTTGTAATGCATGGACTCTAACAAGAAACATAAAATATTTTTAATTTTTATGATTTTCTAATTTTTTTGGATTTTTATTAATTTTTTTTGAAATATTTTTGGAAAAAAAACGAAAAAGAAAAGAAAGATTTTGAAAAAGATTTTTGAAAAGAAAATTACCTAATCTGAGCAACAAGATGAACCGTCAGTTGTCCATACTCGAACAACCCCCGGCAACGGCGCCAAAAACTTGGTGGACGAAATTGTGATCACTATTCTTTGATTTGCATTTACTGTAGAATTGTGGAACTTAGGATTTTTGGCACGAGTGGACACAACTCCGTTCAACTAACCAGCAAGTGTACTGGGTCGTCCAAGTAATAAACCTTACGTGAGTAAGGGTCGATCCCACAGAG
>NC_029776.3:77930589-77952364 GCF_000817695.3 Arachis duranensis | reverse complement strand
CAATCCTTCTTACTCCTTTCCATGGCAAGCTGTATGTAGGGCATCACCGTTGTCAATGGCTACATCCCATCCTCTCAGTGAAAACGTTCCTATGCTCTGTCACAGCATGGCTAATCATCTGTCGGTTCTCAATCAGGTTGGAATAGAATCCCTTGATTCTTTTGTGCTTGTCATCACGCCCAGCCTTCAGGAGTTTGAAGCTCATCACAGTCATTCAATCACAGAATCCTACTCGGAATACCATAGAAAAGGTTTAGACTTTCCGGATCCTCATGAATGCCGCCATCTATCTAGCTTATACCACGAAGATTCTGTTGGGGAATCTAAGAGATATGCGCCCTGCCTAAAGTAGAACGGAAGTGGTTGTCAATCACGCGCGTTCATAGGTGAGAATGATGATGAGTGTCACAGATCATCACATTCATCAAAATTAAGTATAACGTATATCTTGGAATAAGGATAGAAGAGAATTGAATAGAAAGTAATAATAATTGTATTGAAACTTGAGGTACAGCAGAGCTCCACACCCTTAATCTATGGTGTGCAGAAACTCCACTGTTGAAAATACATAAGTAAAGGGTTCAGGCATGGCCGAATGGCCAGCCCCCAAAACGTGATCAATAGTCTCCTAAGATGAAGAATAAAACAAAACTGAGACCAAAGATGTCTAATACAATAGTAACTTATCCTATTTATACTAGACTAGCTACTAGGGTTTACATGAGTAAGTAATTGATGCATAAATCCACTTCCGGGGCCCACTTGGTGTATGTTAGGGCTGAGCTTGATCTATCCACAAGCTGAGGCTTCTCTTGGAGTTGAACTCCAAGTTATAACGTGTTTTGGGCGTTCAACTCCGGATCATGACGTGTTTCTGGCGTTTAACTCTAGACAGCAGTATGTACTTGGCGTTCAATGCCAAGTTACGTCGTTAATTTCCAAATAAAGTATGGACTATTATATAATGTTGGAAAGCCCTAGATGTCTACTTTCCAACGCCGTTGAGAGCGCGCCAATTGGAGTTCTGTAGCTCCAGAAAATCCATTTTGAGTGCAGGGAGGTCAGATTCCAACAGCATCAGCAGTCCTTTTGTCAGCCTTTTTCAGAGTTTTGCTCAAATCCCTCAATTTCAGCCATAAATTACCTGAAATCACAGAAAAACACACAAACTCATAGTAAAGTCCAGAAATGTGAATTTAACATAAAAACTAATGAAAACATCCCTAAATGTAGCTTGAACTTACTAAAAACTACCTAAAAACAATGCCAAAAAGCGTATAAATTATCCACTCATCACCTATCAATAAAGCATAGTAAATCAATCCACAAGAATAAAATCTAACAACAACTATTGCAAGAAATCAATGAGAACAATTAAAAGGAACACAATTATTATGAATTACCTCTAATTGAATTAAAAGAAAAGAGAAGGAACAAGAGTATATCTACAACAAAGTATAAGAACAACATAAAGGAAATTACAACAAAAGAATAGAAGAAGAATGAATGTAACAACAAGGAATTGAAAGGTAGAAGTAGATGAGAGTAAAGATTAAAACCTAGATCTAAGAACTAAACCTAATCCTAATCCTAATTCTAGAGAGAAGTGAGAGCTTCTCTCTCTAGAATCTAACTCTAAACTAATCCTAATGAGTGTGAATGATGGAATCTCCCCTTTTCTCTTCAATCATTGGCTTTAAATAGCATTTTTGGTGCCAAAGTTGGTTGGGATTGGGCCCCACAACCCGTATGAATTCGCTGGCCACGTTTTCATTAAAAAATCATACACAAGCACCGCGCGTCCATGGGGTAATTCACAAGGTGCGCGTAAGCGCCTGGTGCACGCACGCGTCCATCGGCGAGTTTAATTCTTTGTTTTTTTCATGATCTTCTCTACTTTGTATGCTTTCCTTTCACTCCTTTGATCCTTCCCTAGCCTTTTCAACCTGAAATCACTTAACAACCAAGTCAAGGCATCTATTAGAATCAAAGGTGAATTAAATTTAGGTAATTAAGGACCTAGAAAGCATGTTTTCACACTTAAGCACAAATTGGTAGACAATCATGAAACCATGCTATTTCATTGAATAAATGTGGGTAAAAGGTCATAAAATCCCTTAAATTCAACACAAGATAAACCCTACAAATGGGGTTTGTCAACCTCCCCACACTTAAACCAAGTATGTCCTCATGCTTAAACCAATAATGAAGTAAAGGGCATGACATTTATTCAATAGAACTAGACTATGTGCACCCTATCTAAATGCAACTATCTAAATGAATGCAATTGCTTGGTCAAAATAAATCAATTCCCAAGAAGCATATATGCACAAGGGCTAAGGACTAGCAAGTCTAATCCACAATTGGATTGAGTTATTAAATATTTTTACAAACTTGCATGAGAAGTGATGATTGTAGGTGGAAACATGTAATCGAGCAATCGAACCCTCACCGGATGTGTTTGCACTCTATTCGCTCAAGTGTTTAGGGTCATTCACTCAATTCTCCCATAATCATGCTTTCCAAGATTTGTTCTTCTTCTAACAATCAACATATATTTCATGCATGCATACAAGTATCATGAGGTCTTTTCTTTAGGTTGTAATGGGGTTAGGGTCAAGGTAGGATGCATATTTGGTCAAGTGAGCTTGAAATTTGAATCTTTGATAAGCTTAAACTTTCCACCTAACCTATGACATCCTATACAATTAAGTTCTAACATAACTACCCATTTTTCACTTTTTCACATACTCATGCATTTTATTTTCATTTCACAACACTCATGCATTGATCCTTATTGAGCTTTGCTTTGGGGAATTTTGTCCTCTTTTTATTGTTTTTCTTCTTTTTCTTTCTCTTTCTATTATTTTTTTCTTTTCCATATTATTTTTCTTTTCTTTCTTTTTTCTTTTGTTTTTCTCAATTTTTTCTTTCTATATACAAGAACATCAATGCATAAGGTTTTACATTTGATCAATACATGAGTATATACCCAATTCCCAATATTTTCAACAAAATACAAAATACACCCTTTTTTCCAACCAATGTCCCAAGTTTTCCCACTCTTGAATGATACTCACACACACTAGTCTAAGCTACTCAAAGATCCAAATTAAGGACATTTATTGTTTTTCGCTTTAAGGCTTGTAATGTGCTAAATTAAAGAACAAGTGGGTTAAGCGTAGGCACAAAGTTGGCTAACAATGGAAGATAAAAGGTAGGCTATTTGGGCAAGTGAGCTAATGAAACAATGGTCTCAATCATATAAATGAGTGAATACACAAAATAATGGACAAATCAAATATCACAATCATAGAAAGAGAATAATGCACACAAGAAGGAAAAATAAGTAGTTATAAGATGTAACCACACCATTAGGCTCAAATCTCACAAGCTTGTGTTCTTAGCTCAAAAACATGATCCACAATATATATAATTCAAGCAAGTTCTATGAAAAGTTTTCACTCAAATCAATTGGTGCCCTATAGATAGAAATCCTTGAAAAATTTCATTATTTTGACTAAGCTTATTGTGTATACATATGCAAAATTAAGAAAACGCAACAAAAATCCTAAAAACCTAAAATGAGATGCAAAAGTGTTGGGATTAGAAATTTGTCACCCAAGATCGTCGATTGGTCGGACGACCTCCCCACACTTAAAAGTTTGCACCGTCCTCGGTGCATTCAAAGATGAGCAAGGGGGTACGGCGAATCTCCGGATTGTTGCGTGTTCTTTCTTCCGCTTCCATTTTTGCTTGCGGTGCGTCATTCATGAAAGAAAATAACACCATAAGATGAGAGAACAAAAGCAAGGAAGCATAATTGTCGGAATGAGGTACTAATCACTAGAATTGAGTGAGTGAGTTAGTGTGACATTAATGACAAATAAGTATGTGAATTCTAAATTGCGCGGTTTAGAATGCACATTAGCATAAAGGTTATGCCACAAAAGAAGCATGCACGTCACTTATCTTAGTGTGCTTGAGATGCTTTAACTGGACTTGTAAGGTAAAACAAGCATTGAAGAAGCATGAAAGCATTCAAGCTATAAGCATATGGATGCATATGATCATGAAATACAATGCATCAAGGTAAATGCACAACATCAAACATCATCCATCAAGAGGTTGCCTAATCAAAGAATAAGGTTTAAATCACATGGTGGCCAAATCATGCAATTTATGAAGAGTTACAAGCTCGAAGGCAATTCTCATCACTTGGTATTCACAAAAGGTAAGCATGAAAAACTTAAAAATAAGTAGAAAAATATAACCTCAACAATAGAATCCAACAAAGATCATAAACATAATGATGTTAAGATAACATCCCTTTTTAATACTCAGCAGCAATTAATGGTAAACAAGAATATCAATCTAACATTTACAATGAAAAAGAGAAAATGAAATGAAAACTAACTAAAACTAACTAATCAACTACCTAACTAACTAATTAGTTAACTAAAATAAAAGGTTATCAATGGTGTTTGGGAGTGTTGGATGAGGGGTAGAAGAAGGGAAGAAGAAAGGAGGAGGAAAGAAATGGAAAGGGGAGAAGAAAAGAAATGTAATGAAGGAAGGACATCCGCGCGTACGCACGCATGGCGCGTGCGCGCGGATGGTGGTGCAATGGACGAGACGCGTACGCGCACATGGCGCATGCACGCGGATGGCTTATTTCGAGAGTGACGCATACGCGTCATGTGCACGTACGCGCGCATGGTTTTGTGCCAAAGGCACAATGCTAGCGCAGCGTTCGCACAACTCTCGAGTTTTTGGCTTGGAGGTGGAATTTCTCAATCCACGCGTACGCGTACAAGGCGCGTGCGCGCGAATTGGCAAAAATGCTTGATGCACGCGTACGCGCGCAGTGCGCGTACGCGCGGATGGTGCTCTGTTTTTTTTTTCCCAAAAATTTTTTCTATGTTTTTGCACCAATCCAAGCATTCCAAACCTCCAAACAGCTATCAAAACACCATAAAACCTTATTTAACATACTAAACTACCAATTATACTCAATAAATCAACCAAAAATATGAATTTAAACTAATTACCAATATGTACAAAAAGAGAAAATGAAAAAAAGTTACCATGGTGGGGTGTCTCTCACCTAGCACTTTTGTTTATTGTCCTTAAGTTGGACTTATGGCGAGCTCCTCTCAAGGTGGCTTGTGCTTGAAGCTATCTTGGAACATCTACCAATGCTTGGTTCTCCATTGTGCCCCAAGATTTCTTATTTGTTGCACCAAGTATTGATGCAGTTCTTCACAAGCTTGGGGCTCCCAAAGTTGATCCTCCTTGTGCGATCTGGGATCCCACACTTTATTTTCACACCCGTCTTAAAGTTGAGCATCATTATTAGTCCATCCGGGTGGTAGGCATGATGAATTCTCAATATAGTGGCCAACAATCCTCCTAGACCCATCTAGTTGAGCACTACTCCAACCTTTATATCTCATGTTTGATGCATTAACCATAATGAGCCTTGATTTTCAATGCCCACCACAAAACCTTTTACGCTTACGCTTCATCCCACAAAGTTCTCTAAGTTGGCCATCTATTTCAAGCAAACCATATTCAAGTGGGATAATAAAGCTAATAGAAATGAATTTCACCCACTCAAATGAAGGTGTAGATGGCAACCTAGGCAAAGAAGCGTCCAAGGATCTTGACAAAGCATATTCAATTCCCATCCTCCTTTTTCCAATGATCTCCACCTCCTCACAAGATCTCTTAATCTCAATCCTTTGTTCAACAATTTTATCTAACTCTTTTTCCTTACTCAAATCATAAATGGGAGGGTGAGAGACATTTACCTCCACATTTCTTTCCATCTCATCGGGAAAAGGTTCTTCATGCTCAAAGGATTCTTCACCACTAATACTCGATGCTTGATCTTCATCACCAAGGGAACTCAATTCTTGCTCTATCCCATCCAAGTCTTCATATGGAATATGCCTTGGAAGGTGTGCACTTTAATTTCCTCCCTAGCATCAATTTCAATCATCTTGGAGGGGTTTTCTTCAACTCCATGTTCCCATGGAGGCTCCGCATCTCCTAAGTCTTCAACCTTCTTCAACAATCATAGCTTCCTCCAATTGTTCCAATACAAAGCAACTTCCTTCATTCTCCACCAATCTCTCTTTCATGTTATGCTCTTCATTTTATTCTCCACATGTAGCCATGGGAGTTCCTTGAGTGTTCAAGCATTGGGATGTTAACCGATTTACCACCTCATCCAAGGTGACCGTGAATTGTTGCACATCCCTTTTCATCTCCTCTTGTCCTTGAACAAGAACATCAAGGATGTCATCTATTGGAGGTTGGGGTGGATGGAAGGGTTCTTGATCTTGGGGGAAGGATTCATAGTAGGAAGGTGGTTCTTCTTGGTAGATTTGTGGTGGTTCAATAATTTCCCTTCTTTTCACTTGTTGCACAACACACTCCATGGCTGCTTGAAATTGATCCAATGCTTCCTTGAGACGATCCCTTGACTCTTGTTCTTCTTGGATATCATGAGTAGGGTCATATGGCTCTTGGATTGAAGGACATGAGTATTCATCCATGGGAGGTTGTGGTGGAAAGTAGTATTCATCTTGTGGTTAAAAATTTGCATACATTGGAGGTAGACCATCTTGATAATGGTATGGAGGGGTGACTCTTGAAAATGTTGATGTTGGAGTGGTGGTGGCTCTATATATGGTTCATATGGCTCATATGGTTGTTGGAATGGTAGATATGGATTAGGGTCATATGAAGATAGTTGGTGAAAAGAGACTTGTGAGTATGGTTGAGGATTATGTTGAGGATATGGCTCATAAGCATATGGTGGTGGTTCTTGAAAATCACAAGGGTGCTCACCATAGCCAATTGATTGATATGCATCATAGAATGGCTCTTCTTCATAGTGCATTGGTGGATGTTATTGCCAAGAGGATTGATCATATACATATGGCTCTTCCCACCTTTGATTGTCCCATCCTTGATACACATCCTCATTGTAGCTCCCATTACCTACAACATAGTTGTAATCACACTCATAGCCAAAGTGAAAATTCATAATGAAAAGAGAAAATAAGAAACAAAAGCTAATAAGAAATAATGAAACAAAGTCCTAAAACTAGCTAAAACTAACAAGCAAGCTAAAAATCAAGCTATTCACAATATTCACATATATACAATACCCAATAACATAACACCATTGCAATTCTCCGGCAACAGTGCCATTTTTGATGATTGGATTTTTTATGGTATAGAATTTCACAAATGAATTCTCGTTGCAAGTATAGTTTCTAAACCAATCAATAATCCTTTCATACAAAAATTTGTTTGTCACTAAAACAAACCCCTAAATTTATAAACCGAAGTATTGAACCTCGGGTCGTTCTCCCTAGGAATTACAATAAAGCGTCTTGTTATTGGTTATGAGTTATTTTTGGGGTTTTGATAAGAAACATGAAAGATAAATGGCAAGAAATTAAACTAATGGCTAGAAAGGTCTTGGCAAGATTTGGTGGTCAAGGATCTCTATCCCTATCACTAACCACAATATGAGAATTGGCAAGGATTAATCTCGTTAAATCATCCTCTAACTAGGAGTAAAGGAAAGTTAAATGAGATATATCAATCCAAGTCCATAGGTCCTAACTCTCCACTAATTCAATTAGTGAGAACTAGAGTCAATGGCTCCCAATCACAATTACTTGGACATTAGTAACTCAATAGTTCCTAAGTTACCTTCCCAAGCCAAAAGCATAAAATTCTACACTAAAATCCTTCCAAGCATTTTATCAAACACTTGGAAGGCAAAAGAATAAAGCATAGTAAATCAATCAACAAGAATAAAATCTAACAACAACTATTGCAAGAAATCAATGACAACAATTAAAAGGAACACAATTATTATGAATTACCTCTAATTGAATTGAAAGAAAAGAGAAGGAACAAGAGTAGATCTACAACAAAGTATAAGAACAACATAAAGAAAATTACAACAAAAGAATAGAAGAAGAATGAATGTAACAACAAGAAATTAAAAGGTAGAAGTAAATGAGAGTAAAGATTAAAACCTAGATCTAAGAACTAAACCTAATCCTAATCCTAATCCTAGAGAGAAGTGAGAGCTTCTCTCTCTAGAAACTAACTCTAAACTAATCCTAATGAGTGTGAATGATGTAATCTCCCCTTTGCTCTTCAATCCTTGGCTTTAAATAGCATTTTTGGCGCCAAAGTTGGTTGGGATTGGGCACCACAACCCTTCTGAATTCGCTGGCCACATTTTCATTAAAAAATCATATACCAGCACCGATGCGTACGCGCACAGCACGCGTACGCGTCCATGGGATAATTCGCAAGGTGCGCACGTGCATCCATGGGCGAGTTCAATTCTTTGGCTTTTCATGATCTTCTCCACTTTGTATGCTTTCCTTTCACTCCTTTGATCCTTCCCTAGCCCTTTTCAATCTGAAATCACTTAACAACCAAGTCAAGGCATCTAGTGGAATCAAAGGTGAATTAAATTTAGGTAATTAAGGACCTAGAAAGCATGTTTTCACACTTAAGCACAAATTGGGAGACAATCATGAAACCATGCTATTTTATTGAATAAATGTGGGTAAAAGGTCATAAAATTCCTTAAATTCAACACAAGATAAACCCTACAAATGGAGTTTATCAGCATTGAACTCCAGTTACTCCCCTATGGGCGGTGGACCCTAGGAATGGGGCTGGTAGCTGGCATTGAACGCCGGTTTTAGGCCTTTATTTCTGAAACAAAGTATAAATTATTATATATTTCTGGAAAGCCCTGGATGTTTTCTTTCCATAGTAATTGAGAGCGCGCCATTTGGACTTCTGTAGCTCCAGAAAAGCTTCTTCGAGTGCACAAAGGTTAGATCCTGACAGCATCTATAGTCCTTTCTCTGTTTCTGAATCAGACTTCTACTCAAGCTCCTCAATTTCAGCCAGAAAATATCTGAAATCACCATAAAACACACAAACTTAAAGTAGAATAAAAAAATGTGAATTTTACACTAAAACCTTTGAAAACGAAATAAAACTTAAACAAAACATAATGAAAACTATCTGAAAACAATGTCCAAAAATGTATAAAATATTCGCTCGTCATCTATTCAACAAATTCATTCATACAGTCTCACTATATCCAATACTAACCATTAACACTTCATATCAAATACATATATCAAATGCATATATCTTATCTACTTCCAATCTCCAACCACAATTCACATTAGACTTCCACAATCATTTTCTATATCCACAAAATATGAAAAATTCACATAATTCAGTTTATCTTGTGGTCAACTAACTTAAGTTTTCACGTGACATTAAATATTAACTACGAGAAACCAAAATCATAACTTGGCCGATTTCTTTCAAGCTTAAAATACCACAAAACCCCTCTTCGCAAGCTTTCTGATCTCCAAATCAAATTCAATGATTCTCGGCCACCAAGGCTTATTTCCAAGCCCTCTAATTCACTGATTCAATCTCCAATTCAACTTAAATTCAATCTAATCCATACAAATCACTACAATTAATACTAAGATTCACATAATTAGGCAAACCACAAGGATTAGAGTTTTCTTACTTTACCCATTGATGATTGGGGTAAAATTCAATAGTTACCCGCCACTAGATCCAGCCTAAATCATGAAAAACATCAAAATAATAACCAAGATTCACAAATTCAGTAGAATCAAGAACTAAGCATGAATAACACAGTTTCTTACCACTTTGTTCGAATAGAATTGAAGAGAATTATGAGACGAAACGTGTGGCCGCAAACAACTCGTCAATCGAAGCTCCGGATCGGAAGTTACAAGAATTTAAAATTGAGAATGAATTTTGGGGGTTAGGGTTGCTCTTCAATTTTTTCCTCAGCGTGTTTTTACTGAATTGAGTGGATGAGTGGCTGGGTTTGTTATTTATATCTTGGGTATTGGACCTGGTCCAACCCGATTCAGCCTGTCAGCCCGATTTTGGGTCAAAATTTTTAAAATTATTGTTAAAAATTTGTATTTTAATTATTTTTAAATTTTTAAACTATAAGATTTACTTTTCTTAATTTTTAAATAATAATTAATTTATTGATTAATTATTTATTTATTTTGCAGAATTTATAACAAACATTTATTTGATTTGTTTAATTGAAAATTATGGTGTAATTGATTTTTCTATAAAGTCTTAGATTTGGCTTTGGTATTAATGCTGATTTAATTGGAAAAGAATCAATCATACAATTATTATAATTATGAGAGAGATTGGACAACAACGGCTAGTGTAAGTAATAAAGCACTGGTTTCATTATGTTTAAAAATAATCAACTAACAAAAACAAAATTTGAAGAAAATATAGAAACGTTTGTTGCTGCATATAAAAAGAAAAGTATCATATCATTAAGAAGAATGATTAGCTGCAATGGCTAAGAACATTGAATTTTTTATATAAGAAGAATCAAGTTTCAAGAAATTTAAGGAGAAAATTTAGAAAACAAAGACAACACGTTGAATATCATTTTTTTTCACTTTAGTCTCAATTTGATACATTTAGTTTTAGTTTAAATCTTCCTAATATACAAAAGGCTTATGATTCAGTGAGAGATTATTTGAAAAAGTCTAAGAACGAAAAGTTATAAACTAGAAAGATTAGCTAACACAACTTCAGGTTAAGTTGAGTTTTCGTCATTGATTTTTGTTTGGTCTTGGTGTTTGTTTGTAAAGATTGGAATTGTAGTTTTGTTTGTCTTGGCGTTGAACCAATTTAGTTTATTTATTTTTGTCTTAGTCTTGGTCTTAGCATTGGTGATTGTAATCTTAAAATTGATATAGTAAAATTTCGCCATTATTGTGGTGAATATTAGAAATATATTTCATTACACTTTGAGGCTAAACTAGGATACATGCTGATGTCGTTCTCTTTACTTTTTCCTCTTTTATCTTCTGTTGCAAGGGACTAAAACAAAAAAAAAATTCTGCTTACTAAGATTCATGTTTAAATTTTAAAATAGTTCCTTGATTCAAACCCTACTTTCTCAAGGCATATAAAACTTTCATTTTTAAACAGGAGTCACCTTGTCCTTCGACAAAATAGATAGGACCCGAGTTAGATATTTTTATACTGAAAATATAATTATTATAGGTATTAATTTGGTAGTTATAACATGACCATAAAATAGATACAACTCTATCAGTCAACAAGTATAATACAAAAATCAAACAATTAATTGAGAGATAAAGTCAGAGAGGTTACAAATATGATTTTTTAAAATCTTGTTCCATTAGGTTCAACATATCTTCATCTGGAATAAGCCAATAGACATAAACATGTTCAGCTTTAGCACCATTCTTGGCTAGTAGATCTTCATCAAGTTCGCTACTCTCTGAATGAAAGAAAACTTGATTAACCAATTTCTTTGCTTGAGCTCAAAGATTTTCTCAAGAACCCTTGTCTCAATATGATCTGTTGCAAGATGCCAAATTTTAACCAAATTGAATGTTTCAACATAGTTAGTTTCACATTCAACCATCTAAATCCTGCTTCACAAACTTTTATAAGACCCCACCAAATTCTAAACAATTCAGCTTTCAAGGCATTGATTTCTGAAACACGTCCAAAGGGTCCTTGCAACCATCTTTCCAAGTTATCGCATATAACATAACCAAAGCCTACCACACTCCAATCCACAAATACACTTTCATCACAATTCAACTTGACATATTCCTCTTTAGGCCGTCTAAGTAAAATTTGAAGTAGTCACAACTTTAAGAACAAAAAAAGCTACAAAACTCTTCTTTTACAATATCAAAAAATAAACATTGAAAACTCTCTTGAAAGAGTGGATGGTTACAAATTAAGCTTATGAATCAAACTTTGTGTATCTCACAAATTTGTATAAAATCACTTTGTAAATATGTAGAAATCAGTATGTATGAATTTAGAAATGTCTTGATTAATTTATATAACTCATTTGCCTATATTTATAGGCCTCCAAAAACTTTGTATCAATTGTAAAGTTGGTAGAAATGAGCCATTTGTCATACCCATTTGACTATAAGAGAATCGTATCTCTAACTAACCGTTATAAGCTGAAATTTGAATTCTTAGCTTGAAGAATCGATTTTCTAAACTTAGAATAACATTTATTCTGTAAATAAGAGAATCTTATCTCTAACTTAGAAAATTCCTATTTCTTGAAAACAATGGGAGAATCATATCTCCGCTAGAGAATAATTTCTCTAGCTACGTTGTGATGTTTCATGATTTAAAAACCTTTAGCTAGAGATTCTGAAAGCCGTTGATTCTCAAAGTGATTATAACATAGTTTTATTAAAACTTGTACTGTCAAAAACATTTTAAATCACATGTTCAAGGCTGACATGACCATCTAATTTATTTCATTTATATATTTTGATATATATTCAAATGGAACAAAAGCCCGAAAGCGAAGCTAGAAATATAATTTCTGGTGAAATAGCCCTGCACCATACATAATGGAGCCATATAATAATAAGAGAAGAAGAAAATTGACCCTATATATGAAGCCCAATAAAATCCAGCAAACAAAACAATGTATCTTTCATGCTACACGTTTGGAAAACTTATTAATATATACCTTATAATAAAATTCAAAATAATTAAACAATAAAGTAAAAGTTCCAACTTAATTTAAATATGTCTCCAAGATCTTTCTGCTAGCCTTACACATTGATTGTGTCTATAACAATCCAAAAGATGATCGTTGGTTAACCCTGCAGCCTGCATGAAAGAGTAGACTATGACTGGACTCAAGAATCTGAATCCTCGCTTTATGAGATCCTTGCTTATCGTATCTGCTTTGGGAGTCCTTGGTGGAACATCTCTTGGCAATTTATATTTGTTGTTTAATGGCTTGTGATTTACATAACCCCATATGTAACTACTGAATGATCCACGTTCCTTCACAATCTGTGGAGAATCAAAAGCAGAATAACTATAAATGTAAATTCATCAAATCAAAGTAATTCAAGATATTATTTGTCTTGACATGAATTTAACATATTACATTTAAACATATTTATGGCATTATACAGGGGAAAAAAAAAAAAAGAAATTCACTTCTAGAATAGGTTCTCCATTTTTTTTTCAAGATTATTTTATTATACTATAAGACCTTATAGTTTGACTTAATTTTTAATTATGTTTCTTTAATTTAATTTAATATTTTTCATCAAGTTATCTTGAATAAAATTTTGTAATCTAATGGTTGAAACAACCAAATATTGCAACTTTTTAAAAAATTTTTTATATAATTTCCCCTAAAATAGTCATGAAATACTACCAAAACGTATCAAAGCACCAAGTGAAAATATGAAAAATAATTATTCTTAAGAATTTGGAAATAAAAAATATAGGATAAATTATTAAAATGGTATTACAAAATTTATATCGTTGTCAAAAATAATTCTTAAAGATACAAATAACATATAAGCCATTGAATAATTTGAAAATGCAACATAACTAACTAATAGATATTATATTTTTTATAAGTGGCAGAAAAAATTTTTGTATTTAGCAAACAATTTATCCATTTTAAATATAGATCAAATTTTGATCTCTAAAATTTTTTTTTTAATTTTCAAAAAAGTTTTACGATTTTTTTTTCATTTTGAAAAAATCACTTGACGTAAAATTACCAAATTTTAAAGAAGAAAAGATCATATTTTTTAATAATATTTGTAAAAAATTATATCAAAATTTGATCTCTAAAATTTTTTAATATATATTCGATATCTAGTTATTTTTGTCTCATTTTAAATTATTCGAAAACTTATTTGTCATTTGTATCTATTGGAATTGTTGTTGTCAGTGATGGTGAACTTTTGTGTACCATTTTGGTAGTTTACCCTAAGAATATATAATTAACAATTTGATTTAATTATTTTGTCAATCTCTATAGTTTTACCAAATTTGTATTTAAGTCTCCATACTTTAAAAGCTTTTAATAGGGTCCCTATGCCATTTTGAATTTTGTAATTAGGTCCATATTATATTAATAGAATATTTTTTTAAAAATTATATGGCCAAAGATCTAATTATATTCTTAATCGTAGGTATTTTTAATTTGTGAAAAAATATTTTATTAATTCTAATATTTTTTAATATGATAAGGATCTAATTACAAAATTAAAAATAGTGTAGACACATAATTGAAAGCTTTAAAATATATTCAATTACAAATTTAATAAAACTATACTATTAACAGAATAATTAAACATAATTTATTTCAATTAGAAGAAGGTTGACCAAAGCAATCATTAATAGTCATAGTAGTGGTTTTAGTAATTTAAAAGTGAAAGTAAAAAATAATATGAATAAGAAGATCATAATAAAAAAAATATTTTTAAAAGAAAAAATTTAATTTTGACTAAAGGACAAAAATAAAACGAAATAAAATATTTTGGACAAAAATAAGACTCCGCATAATAGATAAAGTTATAATTTAACCGAAATATTAGAGAATAAAATAATATTTTTTCTATTAAAATCATAAAAAGATAATGAGAAGAAGTGTTAATTATTGTAAGGATATATGAATAATTTTTATTTTTTAATGACACAATCACTTTGTACTTTATCGAGAATAAAATCTAAAATTTGCATAGATCGGGGGTTGATTTGTACTAGCCTTGATGATGCATTTGGCATTGTCTACAATGCACCTAACTCTGCATTCCGCTGAGAAAGTTGCTTTGTTTGAAGCTATCTCCCTGATTTCGGTCTCCTCCATCTTGGCAACAATATTAGGATCAAATCCACCAAAAACTGCTCTGTTTTTTGCAATCATTAATTATATAGACAAGTTAGTGTAATTAAGAATCAAACAGCACATGCATACATACAAATCATTTACCTAAGAATTTCCCTTCTTTTCAGAATTTCTGTCCAATTGTAATCCATCAGCAACCCCGACATTACAAGCAGCTCGAACAATTTGCTGTGTCCATGATTCAAGAAATTAAGAATTTTGTATGAAGAACCATGTGTGAGTTGTTTTAGAAGTCCGGTGAGTTGTAGAAATAGCATTTACAAGCAGCTCCAACGGTTACAAATTTTGCTCTTCACCTAACTTCACTTAAAAAAAAAAAAAATTCCCTTTTGAAAGACACAAAAGTTGTAGCATAATGCAGAAATGCTACTTACTTGTCATCATAGGTTGGAACTCCCCACCACACGTCATGAAATTCTATGTAAGCCTTATCTGCACAAGCTAAGATCTCTATATTAATTCCGATCTTGCTTCTCGAAAATATTAAACCAAAGAAAATAAAAAAAAAACAAAGTATAAGATTATTAAGATGTATCTGGTTTGTGTTTTCATTTTTTTTGTTTTTAGTATTTTTTATTTTTTTATTTTATAAAAAAATAACAAAAATAATAAAATTATATTTTTTCTATTTACCTCATATTTTTTTATTCTTCACAAAATTATAAAAATAAAAAATAAAAATGTAAGTCAAATGCATCTTTACTTTTTCTTCTTGAATAAACATATATGTTTTGGTCAAAATCTCCAAATTAGGTGGCATAATAAAGCATTGCAAGAGTTTAGTTATTTCAAAGTAAAACACTAAGTGTTTGTTTGGACACCATTATTTTAGTAAAAAAAATATTTTTTAATAATTTTTTTATTTTTTAGTGTATTTGACAAATTTCTAACGGTAAAAGTAAAAATACTAAAAAAATAAAAAAAACATCTTTTTTGAGAAGCTGTAATTTACATTTTTTTTAAAAGATATTTTTTTTAAAAAAAAAGATGTTTTTCATGTAATAAATAAATAAAAAAATATTTTATATTGTTATACCCAAACATAATTGATAAATAAAAAGATCTTTTTGAATGAGATATCCAAACATAAAATTACTTTTTTTTTCATAAATTTTTAAAAAAAATGATAACTCAAAAAAAATCTTTTTAATAAAAGCTCACCCAAACAAGTCCTAAGACAATAATAAAACTATTAGTAAAATATTTATAAATTGAATACTAGATGTCATCAGTTTTGAAGTATCCGTGCAACAAATTAAATTAAAGTAAATGAAAGAGAATATTAAATCAAATAAGCTAAAGAATGAAATTGATCTATCATACCACAGTTGTTTGTGATCCAGTTGCACCTTTTCAATTCACCAGATTCATTCTTATTGATCTGTTGTGGTGGACTTAGCTGAACTTCATGTTCATTAATTACCATTCTTTGGTATGGAGAAGCCAAATGCAGAGTCAATGAAATATTCTCATCAAGTAGGGACAAAGAATCATCTGAGTTTTGTGATGACAACAACGATGGAGATGGAGAAGAGCTTCTCTGAAGCTTAATTGGGTGCACTTTGTTGTGGTGTTTGGGGAAAAATCTTTGGTGGTTCAACAATGATTTCTGTGACTCTTTGTTACTACTATTATTTCTCTTCTCCATTAGATTTCCATTCACATTATTTGCTTTGGACATAGTTGACAATAAGAGAGGACAAAAAAAAGGCTTACTATTATAAGTGGGAATGAGTTATGTTGTTCACTAAATTGGTATTCATAAAACGTAGGGATTTGACTAAAGAGTACAACACCAAGCAGAAGCAATATTCTTATTGAGTTGGTTGGTGAAATGTGAATTTCAAGGTTATGAAACAATTTTAATTGCTTCTTACTTCTTAAGAAATATATATTGGGCTAGACATTTTTATGAAATGAAGAATGATATTGAGAAAAAATAGTTAAGGTTATCTTATTTAATTTAATATTTATTATTTTATATATATAATATTTATAATTATATATTTATTAGATCTAAAATTATATAATTATAATAATTAATAAATATTAAATAAAATAATTTTAGATTGATTGAACTGATCTTTTATTATCTTTAAAACATTATTGATTTGAGAAACAAGACTCTAATAATACAAGTGATTCTATATTATTTAAAATTCAAACTAAATGATTGAATAAGAGAGAGAAATCTCTGTCATTTTAGTATATAAAGTGAATTCTATAGTACTTATTATATGACGCTTTTTGTTTTAATTTATTTTTATATTTTTAAAATTAAATATTAATTTTTAATGTTTTTTAATAAGTTAGACTTTACCTTTTAGATACTACACCAATCCCCTCCTACTAAACAATGTGTTAGTATTGAGTGGCAAACTTAAAACTTTATCAATGTTAATTTCATCACTGATATTTTCTAGTTACAAAACAAAAATGAGAAAAACAACTTCCAAAATTCGTTGGACTGTTCTTCGTGCCGAATGCATACACATAAAAGTACTAACAAAATTTAACGAATATTTGTTTATTATTTCATTTATGAATTACGAAGACAGGTAAAAGCTTACGAATTGAGTAACTCGATTTTGTTTCCTTCAAACTTAGCTGGTTTGTATTGCAAGAAAACTCATCACAATATTAGGGAATGAGATATTTATATTAGTAATAAAGATGTCAATTTAGGAACAACTATTTGTATATTATATATAAAAATCATATCATATCAATTATACTACATGAACACTAAAAATTAACAAATAAGATATTAATAATATAAACACACCTACTACACATATAAATTTTTTTGGCTTATAAGTTTTACAAGTTGGCCCAAACCCAACAAAACCGACGCGCACCACACTCTGAGCATAAAAACCACATGCCTTACTCAACCGTTTTGTTTTTCCAAAGCGCACTTATTATGAAAGACTCTTTCTCTTCTTCCTCAATCAATACCCAAACCCTTGAGATTCAAGCCACGTTTAAAATCAAACAAAGCTCTGAAAAAACCGTCCAATTCCTCGCAAAAAGTAAAAGAAATCAAGAAAAAAACATACAAATCTCCATTAAAAAAAAGTCCAAAAAGAAGGAACAAACACTATTCAAGGTACTGTATCATTTTTCTTCTAGGTTTTTCACATTTCTATTTTTGATTTCGAAATCGAAGCATTATATCGTCGTATTTCTCTCTTTGTTTCACTGTTCTTGGTTTATATCTCATATTACTGTTCTGGAAGTCGTTTACGTTGTTTTACGTATTTCTAGTGAAATTATTTTTAGTATATATATAAACTCTGTTTTGTGCATGTTTGGATATTTTTTAAGTAGGTTTCTATACATATAAACTCTGTATGGCGCATTTCTGGGTGTATATGTCATTATTGAATGTGATTGGTGCTTCTAGCAGCATTTTGAACTTAAATATCATTCTGAACTCATATAATGTCATTTTATGCATGTTTGGTTGAGTTGAATATGATTTTGAACTCGTTTAATTTCGTTTAATTGAAAAAACAAAATGTGTATAGGATTGGATTTGGATTTATGTGGCTGGTATTTAGGTGTACGTGACTGATTTTTGGATGTATGTTTCTGATATTTGGGTGTATTTTTTATGTATTGACAGTATTTCTTTTTCCTTGCAGTAAAAATGACAACCAAGAACCAAGGTGGAAAAAAATACAATGTAAGCGCATATATCTATATCTTAGAACAAGTCAATTTTTCCTAATACAAATATAGGTTATTTAAATGACTCTAATTTTGCTTTGTTTACAGCAAACCAAAGACTTGAAGTGTGCCACCAGACTATTGAGTGAAAATTTTAAAAAGATGAGCGAGCCAAAGAAAGCGATCGTTCATGAATTAGGTTTTGGTTGACTCATGCACATCCCGCCAATGAATGTGCCTCACAAACAATTAAAGGAGTTGGCTAACTCATTTAAATTGGGCAAAAATACACTGGAAACAAGCTATGGTTCCTTTAAAGTTAAACCCAAAATAATAGGGGCTGCCCTTGACCTCAATGCATCAGGTAACTGATTACAGAAATTCTCTATAATATATTCTTCGTAATATCTTATTCTGATCTCATGTAATCAAGTAATAAATTTAGGTGTATATGAGTCATATTTGGGTGAATATGAGTGATATTTGGGTGTACTTCAATTAATAAATTGTTTTTTTTTTGTAGGAGATCTATTTCCTAATAAAGTGAGTTACAAAAATCTTTCTGAAGAGATCAAACTGATTTTTAGAAGGTTCCAAAGCAACACTCTAAAGAAGCTGACCGATGACATGATGAGTATTGGTGTTGAAAATGAACAAGATTGCCTGATGTTCAAGAGGATTTTCATCCTCTATATTCAGATGGCATTCTTGTTGCCAACTACAATAAGCAAAGTATCTCTTGTGCACATAGCTACCATTTTTGGGATGAAGAAAATAACGGAGGGCAACTGGGAAGTCCATATGCTGAATTTTGTCATCAAAGGCATAACAAATTACCGTCTAAAAAAGAAAAAATCAATCGACGGATGTCTCTATGCCTTGAAGATAATCTATTTCCATCTAGCAAAAAACAAGGACAAGAAAGGAGAAGAAAACCCTTGACTACCCTGGGTTAGCAACTGGAATAGAGAGCAGTTGGTTGCAAGGATGAGAGCAGAGATAGATGTTCATATAGTAAGCAAACAGAATACATTCTCTAATTTGGGTGTGTTTTATTTATGTAGATGCTATAAACTAACATTTCTACTGTTTCAGGGCATCGTTAAGATGGCAGAAACAAAAAAGAAATTGAAAAAAATAAAAAAAATAAAAGAAAGAAGAAAAGAAACAAAAAAAGAAGCCAAGTTCATTGTCTCAGAGTGATCCATCAGAGACTGAATTTGATTTTTTCACTGAGTCTGAGTCAGACGAAGACTTAGAGGAACCTAGAAGGAAACAACCCAAAAGGACGGCGAAAAAGTAAGTAGTATTTTTGGGTCTGTTTTGTCAATTTTAGGGTGTTTTTTTCTAATGATTGTTTGCTTTCTAGAATGAAATCCAGAAAGAGGAAGCAGATTTTAGAGGATTCCAGTTCAGAAAGCAAAAGTGAATCCAATGATGAGTAAGATTCTAAAATTATCATCACTTTCTATCAAAATTTAATGTATTAACAGAGGGTTTCTCATTTAATTTCAGAAGTGAAGAATCGTTACCAATTCAAAAACAAAAATCAAAGGAAAAAATTCACACTCTTGCCAAAAAGTATACACTGCTTTCGAGAGTATCTCATCATCAATATTGTTGTATTTGTCTGATTCATAATTTTTTTATTTTCAGGACACAATCCAAAAAAAGAAAGTACATAATTGAGGATTCATTGGTGGACGAAATTGTGATCACTATTCTTTAAGTTGCATTCATCAACTTGGTGTTGTAGTTGCACGTAATTGTAAAATTATGGAATTTGAAATTGGCACGAGTGAACACAACTCCGTTCAACTAGCCAGCAAGTGTACTGGGTCGTCCAAGTAATAACCTTACGTGAGTAAGGGTCGATCCCACAGAGATTGTTGGTATGAAGCAAGCTATGGTCACCTTGTAAATCTCAGTTAGGCAGATTAAATTGTTTATGGTTTCGAAAATTAATAATAAAAAGAAGAAATAATAAAAGGGATAGAGTACTCATGCAGATTCATTGGTGGGAATTTCAGATAAGCGAATGGAGATATTGTATGGCTCAAGGACGCCTGCTCTCCTACTGCTTCAAGTCAATCCTTCTTACTCCTTTCCATGGCAAGCTGTGTATAGGGGTTCACCATCAGCGGTGGCTACTTTCAATCCTCTCGGGAAAATGATCCTCTGCGGCTGTCACTCGCATGGCTAATCGTCTGGAGGCATCACCCATGGTTGATGGCTACATCCCATCCTCGCAGTGAAAACTACGCTCACGCACTCTGTCACAGCACGGCTAATCACTGGTTGGTTCCTGCGCCTACTGGAATAGAATCCCTTGATTCTTTTGCGTCTGTCACTAACGCCCAGCACTTGCAAGTTTGAAGCACGTCACAGTCATTCATTACCGGAATCCTACTCGGAATACCACAGACAAGGTGAGACCTTCCGGATTCCCAGGATCCTACTCGGAATACCACAGACAAGGTGAGACCTTCCGGATTCCCAGGATCCTACTCGGAATACCACAGACAAGGTGAGACCTTCCGGATTCCCAGGATCACTTGAGGTACAGCAGAGCTTCACACCCTTAATCTATGGTGTGTAGAAACTCCACTGTTGAAAATACATAAGTGAAAGTTTCAGGCATGGCCGAATGGCCAGCCCTCTCTAACGTGATCACAGGATTCAAAATACAATCCAGGATGTCTAATACAATAGATAAATGTCCTATATATACTAGACTAGCTTCTAGGGTTTACATGAGTAAGTAATTGATGCATAAATTCACTTCCGGGGCCCACTTGGTGTATGTTTGGGCTGAGCTTGATCAATACACGAGCTAAGGCTTCTCTTGGAGTTGAACTCCGAGTTATAACGTGTTTTGGGCGTTCAACTCCGGATCATGACGTTTTTCTGGCGTTTAACTCCAGACAGCAGCATGTACTTGGCGTTCAACGCCAAGTTACGTCGTCAATCTCCGAATAAAGTATAGACTATTATATATTGCTGGAAAGCCCTGGATGTCTACTTTCCAACGCCGTTGAGAGCGCGCCAATTGGAGTTCTGTAGCTCCAGAAAATCCATTTCGAGTGCAGGGAGGTCAGATTCCAACAGCATCAGCAGTCCTTTGTCAGCCTTCTTCAGAGTTTTGCTCAAATCCCTCAATTTCAGTCAGAATTTACCTGAAATCACAGAAAAACACACAAACTCATAGTAAAGTCCAAAAATGTGAATTTAACATAAAAACTAACATCCCTAAAAGTAGCTTAAACTTACTAAAAACTA
>NC_029776.3:77927344-77928385 GCF_000817695.3 Arachis duranensis | reverse complement strand
TGGTCTTGATGGCTCTTGGAGATGAATCTCTCCTTCTCCCATGACTCGGAGGTGGAAGCTTTTGTCTTCCCTTTTCCTTTTCTAGAGGATACTCCGGCCTTAGGTGCCATTGATGGTAATGGAAAAACAAAAAGCTTATGCTTTTACCACACCAAACTTAAAATTTTTCTCGCCCTCGAGCAAGAAAAAAAAGTAGAAGAAGAAGAGAATAGGGAAGAGAGGGAGAAAAGTTGGTTCGGCTATGTGGGAGAATGTGGGTTTGTGATGTGTGAAAATGAAGAAGAGTGGAAGGGTATTTATAGGGAGAGGGGAGGGTATAGGTTCGGCCAATTTGGGTGGGAATGGGTGGGAAAATGAATTTGAATTTTATGAAGGTAGGTGGGGTTTATGGGTAAGAGTGGGTTGATGTGAATGGTGAATGGGGTAATTGGGAAGAGGGATTGAGGTGATTGGTGAAGGTTTTTGGGAAGTGTGATATGGGAAAAGGGTGAAATGAGGTTTGGATTAAGAGAGTGTGATTAGGATTAAAAGAGAAGTATGGAATATGGTAGGTGGGATCCTGTGGGGTCCACAGATCCTGAGGGGGATCCTGTGGGGTCCACAGATCCTGAGGGGGATCCTGTGGGGTCCACAGATCCTGAGGGGGATCCTGTGGGGTCCACAGATCCTGAGGGGGATCCTGTGGGGTCCACAGATCCTGAGGGGGATCCTGTGGGGTCCACAGATCCTGAGGTGAAAAGAAATACCATTCCTTCACCATATAGGCATGTAAATTGCCTTCGTGCATCATTCTGGCGTTCAAACGCCCATTGGTGCATGTTCTGGGCGTTTAACGCCCATGTAATGCATGTTTCTGGCGTTGAACGCCAGTTTCATGCTTGTTTCTGGCGTTCAGCGCCAGTTTGTCCTCTGTGTGCACATTCCTGGCATTAAACGCCAGGTTGTTGCTTGTTTCTGGCGTTCAGCGCCAGAATGGTGCTCTGTTCTGGCGTTGAACGCCAGCCAGATGCATCTTACTGGCGTTGAACGCCAGCCTGTGCG
>NC_029776.3:77923273-77923987 GCF_000817695.3 Arachis duranensis | reverse complement strand
TTTTTGACCAAGTCAACCCAAAATTTCGAAGATTTGGAGGAAAATAAGGAAAAGATATTTTTTTGAATTTTTTTGAATTTTTAATTATGAAAGAGAAAAACAACAAGAATATTCAATGCATGAAATTTTTAGATCAAAACAATGAATGCATGCAAGAATGCTATGAATGTCAAGATGAACACCAAGAACACTTTGAAGATCATGATGAACATCAAGAACATAATTTTGAAAAATTTTTGATTCAAAGAAAACATGTAAGACACCAAACTTAGAAATCTTTAATGCAAGGAAAATATAAATGCAAAGGTGCACATGAAAAACAAGAAAAGACACAAAACAAGAAATCATCAAGATCAAACAAGAAGACTTGTCAAGAACAACTTGAAGATCATGAAGAACACTATGAATGCATGGGATTTTCGAAAAATGCAAGAAAAAATTTTTACAGCATGCAATTGACACCAAACTTAAAAATTAACACAAGACTCAAACAAGAACACAAAATATTTTTGATTTTTATGATTTTCTAAATTTTTTTGTATTTTTATTAATTTTTTCGAAAAATATTTTTGGAAAAAACGAAAAATAAAAGAAAAATTTTTGAAAAAGATTTTTGAAAAGAAAGTTACCTAATCTGAGCAACAAGATGAACCGTCAGTTGTCCATACTCGAACAATCCCCGGCAACGGCGTCAAAAACTTGGTGGACGAAATT
>NC_029776.3:77908405-77921427 GCF_000817695.3 Arachis duranensis | reverse complement strand
TGGCGTTTAACTCCAGACAGCAGCATGAACTTGGCGTTTAACGCCAAGTTACGTCGTCAATCTCCGAATAAAGTATGAACTATTATATATTGCTGGAAAGCCCTGGATGTCTACTTTCCAACGCCATTGAGAGCGCGCCAATTGGAGTTCTGTAGCTCCAGAAAATCCATTTCGAGTGCAGGGAGGTCAGATTCCAACAGCATCAGCAGTCCTTTTGTCAGCCTTCTTCAGAGTTTTGCTCAAATCCCTCAATTTCAGTCAGAATTTACCTGAAATCACAGAAAAACACACAAACTCATAGTAAAGTCCAGAAATGTGAATTTAACATAAAAACTAATGAAAACATCCCTAAAAGTAGCTTGAACTTACTAAAAACTACCTAAAAACAATGCCAAAAAGCGTATAAATTATCCGCTCATCATTCATCTTCAGAAGAAGAAATTTATTCCTATGATGGGTAAGATACTCTCTAAAGCTATCTTACACTCTGTAATCAAAACTATATTTTTTTAACATGTACTTTTGAATGTACTGTCAGAACTGAAATTGGAACTAAAACAATAGAAGAATTTTTAAGATAATCAAAAAAGAAGAAAACAAATGAAGAGCTGCTGCACAAGGGTATGTTGAATTTGGGTGTATATTACCTTTTTTTAAGGCATTTTGGTTGCCGATTATTATTCGTGCTTTAATTGATAGAATTTTGATATCCTGATTTAACTAAATAGTATTTTTAATGAATGATATTTATTCTATACTTAGAATACCGGAGGTAAACTTAGCAAGCAAGACTGATCCTTTGTTTCAAGGACAGACGGATCAAAGCAGTGTAAATTGCATGTAATTTCTTTGTCTAATACCATTTTCTAAATTCCTTTTTTACCATATTCTTCTAATTCTGTATATATTTTTTTTAGAACAAAAAGCCCTTTAATATTTTATTCAAGAAAAAAAGGCAGAAAAAAAACAAAAATCTGCAACTACGTAAGTTCTAAAAAAAGAGTCTTTTCGGGTGTATTTGGTTATTATTTGGGTGCATTGTCTTTTTATTTGGGTGGATTTCAGGTCGAGTCGGGAAGAAGAATCAATGAGTGACCCAGCTCAACAACAGATTATCGTTTTTCAACCGCCCTCTCAACCACTTAATATGTAAGTTTTATAACTAAATTTCAACCTTCTAATCATCTATTTTAAAGGGCTTTCTTAACGTTTTATTTTTGTCTTGTTTAGAGTTCCAATTCAACTATGCCTACCTTCATCCCAAACAATATCAGTAAGCGCTGCGCCACCATTTGAACCATCCCCCTAACAGAGAGGCGAGGAAAAATATTCAGGTACATTTCATTATTGTTTGGGTATATTATTTTCTTATTTGGGTCTATATCTAGAAAATTGAGCTGTGATTGACTTTTTTATAATTTGATTCATTTTCTCTAAACCTGCAGCACTCCACAACCCTAGAAAGTTGATGAAAGCACACCGACAGTGCCACCAGCTCCATCTAAAATGTAAGTTTAGTACAATAGAACTTGGTTTTCAATATCATTCGTCTATTCTTATTCTTATAGTATGATATATGTCAACACGTAGTGATCCAGCTCCTGAAGCCACTACTGTTGCACTATTAATAATGGCCCAGACAGCATCCTATGTACCTAGAGAAATTCCGTTGCCATCATTCAGTCTTAGCTTGACTGATTCAAGCCAAGAAGAAACACAGAGCCAAGACGGGGAGGGGAAACCAGAACCTCAGGTGAAAAAAAGTTCAAAAACCATAATACTAATAGAAGAATTAGATGTGCTGGTGGAAAAAATTGCAAAGAGTGAAAAAAAGACACCAATGGATTTTGCAGAAGGTAAAAGTCCCCCAATTGAAAAGCATACTGTGGGCCATATTTTTGACAAGTTTGAAACTCCTGCAAGGAGAAATTTATTGTCGGCCGAAATGAAAGAAAAATGCTACCTCTGGGCTACACGTATAAGGACATACGGGGACAGAACTACTAATGGGTATGATCTAGTTTGCACACTCAATGCCCAACAACCATTGGTATTATCAAAAGTCTACTTTGCATCTCTAAAAGCTACTTCATATATCGAAGCTGACGTAAGATTAGAATAAGATTAATGATTATGTTATGACATGTGACTGCAATATTTATTGATGTAATTAATTTGGCTATATTGTTTTTCTAGATTGTCTCTACTATGTGCCTGATCCTGAACCAAGAAAATATTAAAAGATTCTAGGAAGAAATTTACTGTCTCCCACCTAATATTGTGGTAAGGTGTAATGTAACAAAATTTGGTTACATTTTGTTATCTTTTGGGTGTATTAAAAGATTTCTTTCGTTGTTTCACAAATACTGCAGAACATGGCCATTGGAAATCATCCAGGTGGGAAGTTCTTACAGCCAAAATCCAAAAAGCCATTTAAGCTCGAAGACTACTCAATGTTTATACCCTTGGACTTGAAAAATTTAGCATCACATCCATATGTAAGTTTTCATTTCTCAAACTTCTTATTACAATTCTTTAGTTATGTGCGAATAAAACTAAAACAATGTTTAATGTGGACATGCTTCAGATTTTTGCACCTGTTTGCTATTTAGAGCATTAGTGGATATGGGTGGCTGACGTAAGAAAAAAAACTTTATATACTTGACCCCTATCACAAGAATTGTCCCTCCAAACTCAGAATGAAGCTAAATAAATTTATAGTAAGTTGGCTATGTTTTTTTTGTTTTAAAATTTGGGTGTATTTCAATTCAAAGTAAGGTGTATAGTGTGATCCTTTGGGTGTATTCATTTATTAGATTTATTCCTTCTTATATTTTGCTTTGTTTTTTGTTTTTAGGGGTATGTGATTTCGAGACTTAGGGTATATACCAGGGGGGAACCTCTCAAGATAAAATATCGTGAAATTGAACCTCCATACATTCATATTTCAGGCCAACAAACACCGTATAAATCTTTCACTCTGAAAATTCTATTTTCTCTTACTGTCCTATTTTAATTTGCTAAATTATTTTTAGTTTTCAGCTATGATTGTGCTGTTTATGCAATGAAATGGCTTGAAATAATCATTTCCCAAAACATTAAAAAGAAAAGTATGAGTGGGACAATTGGACTCAGGTAATTGTATTTAAAACTATATAACTCTCTATTACTTTTCTAAATTAATAGAGTTGATCAAAAAAATATTCTTTCAAACTGTAGGCGGAGGTGGACTACTTCAGAAATGAATTTGCTTCCCGAATTCTTTTTCATGAGATCAATTGTGACAGAGATACAGCGATTAGGGGAAGTAAAACAATGAGATTGTCCAAGCCATCTGCAACTTTGTTGAGTCCATATTGTCAAGTAGACTCATATGATATTGACAGTGACAGTGATTAATTTCAATTTTATCTAGTCTTGAAATAGTTTGAACACTTGTAAATTTTGTGAATATTTAATGCAGTTGTACTATAAAATTTGTTTGCATAAATAAAATGTTTGTGCTGTATTCAAAAGTTGTAAATTACAGGTACAAAAAAATGGAAAACAACACCAAACCAACTATTATGCCCAATTACTTTAATTATGCACCCAAATATAACCCGAATACACCCAAATATATATCCTAAAACCTAAACCCTAAACCCTTAAACCATAAACCCCTAAACCTTAAAACCCTAAACCCTAAACTCTAAACCCTAAACCATAAACCCTAAATCCTAAACCCTAAAACCTAAAACCCTAAACCCTAAAATCCTAAAACCCTAAAAACTTAAACCCTAAATCCTAAAACCCTAAACCCTAAACCCTAAAACCTTAAACCCCTAAAACCTAAACCCTAAATCCTAAATCCTAATCCTCTAAACCCTAAACACTAAACCGTAAACCCTAAACCATAAACCTTAATTATGCACCCGAATATAACTCGTGTACAACAAAATATATACCCTAAACCCCTAAAACCCTAAACCTAAAAACCCAAAACCCTAAACTCTAAATCCTAAATCCTAAACCTTAATTATGCACCCAAATATAACCCGTATACACCCAAATATATACCTAAACCGCTAAACCCTAAAATCCTAAACCCAAATCCCTAAATCCTGAAATTCTAAACCCTAAACCCTAAAACATAAACCCTAAACCATAAACCCTAAAATCCTAAAACCTAAACCATAAATCCTAATCCCCGAAACCCTAAACACTAAATCCCTAAAACCTAAACCCTAACCCTAAACCCTAAAACCCTAAACCTTAAAACCCTAAAGTCTAAACCTTAAACCCTAAACCTGAAAAACTAAACAGAATTTCTAACTTAAATAGTAGCATCTGAAAAATATAAAATTAAAATGTCAAACACAAGAATATTCAGAAATACACCCAAAAAATTGTGCATTAACCCAATATCCTGTAACTATACACCCAAAAACTTATCCGCTGCAGCTGGATCCCTGAACTGATAATTCATAACATGTCCGTGATATTGGCTGGAATTTGCTTGCACCACTGATGCAGCATCAAAAGGGTTTAACTGAAAATAATAAACTCACATATTAGCAAAACTATTAACAAAATAATTAAACTCAATTACCACCTATTTAAAGAATATCATTTTTACCTCGCTTAGAGCTTTCGTTTTCTTCTTCTTTGAGGCATTTGCAATTTGTTTGTCCAACTTTGAACTTAGCCTATTTTTTGGACGTCCTCTTGTTCGAACCTTAGAGGGCTTTGAAGCTCATTATCAGATTCCAAGTTAGCATCTTCATGAGATAATGAACATGTCCCCTTCCTTTTGCCTTTCAGTTGTTCCATCTCAACCTTGATGTTATTGTAGGCACGATGCAGAATGGCAGTCAGCTCCTCGGATTCTGATGCAAATTTGCATATATTTTATGAACAAAACACCAATTCGTCAAATCTCTTACTTCTTGGCTCCAACACTGGCTCGTCATGGCTTCTCTTGATGTGTGTGTGTCGCCTCTTTACCTTCTTGCTCCATCGTTCCAACATATATCTCGGTGACACTTGGGTTACTCGTTCAAAGCTTAACAAGCTTAGGGCGTGACGGCACAATATCCCTCTTGACTCGAATAATAAGTACTGGCATTTCACTTGGGCTGCTACTGAGTTGTAAGTAATCGTAAACTTTGTTGAATATTGAGCTGAAAACTTGTTCTCCAACTTCGTACACTGAATAGCCTAGAGCAGAGTTTGTTAATCTTGTGATGCAATTCGCCTTCCCTCTGAATTGTGCTTGAACTTTCCTAAACTTTTGGTGAGTGTACACATGTTGAAACTGAGCTTCTATGGAGGATTTTGTTGCATACGATACGACCGTGTGAAAATCTGCAGCATCCGATTCTCTCTCTGTTTGCTCCCTGCTTCCGAGGCAATTGTCGTATTGTTTGACAAATTGGATAAGTGAGTTGTTCTAGGTAATGAACATGTAAAAAATGAATACATGCTCTCGCTCCTTTGTGTGCTTCTCATCCCGGTCTAGAATTGGTGATCCAAATAAATTGGAACCCATATATGACAGTCTTCATAAAGATCTGCAAAATACACCCAAATCAGACTATAATACACCCAAAAACATTCAATTTACAGCTCTGTTGCAGATTTTAAACGTAATTACCTGAAAGCCACTTATTATCCACAAGACCATACTTCAGCAGAAAATCATCCCAATTCCTATCAAATGATTCTTTGGTATGAGAGTTCCAAACAACATGGCTCATTTCTTGTTCGATTTCTATGTGTCGCTTGTAGCCATTTAATTTGCCTAGAATCTTCTTCATCATGTGCCAAATACACCAACGGTGAATTGTTGTGGGTATACAAGCCTCGATAGCCCTTTGCATCGATGCACATTGATCGGTGAGAATCCCTTTCGGAGTATTTTCTCCCATGCAATGAAGCCAACATTGAAATAACCATTTGAATGATTCAATATCTTCATTTTTAATCAAAGCACATCCAAGAAGTGTTGACTGACCGTGGTGATTCACCCCAACAAAAGAATCATAAACCAGATTATACCTGAAATAGATTACGACAAAATAGAATTAAAATCAACAAATACACCCAAATAATGATCTTATACACCCAAAAACTTCCAATATACACCTCTGCAGTAGATTCATCAAACAACATTAATTCAGCATCATAAACCAGAACAACATATTACTTGTTTGTTGATGAGCGGATAAGTTATACGCTTTTTGGCATTGTTTTTACTTAGTTTTCAGTATGATTTAGTTGGTTTTTAGTATATTTTTATTAGTTTTTAATTAAAAATCACATTTATGGACTTTACTATGAGTTTGTGTGTTTTCCTGTGATTTCAGGTATTTTCTGGCTGAAATTGAGGGAGCTGAGCAAAAATCTGATTCAGGCTGAAAAAGGGACTGCTGATGTTGTTGGATTCTGACCTCCCTGCACTCAAATTAGATTTTCTGTAGCTACAGAACTTCAAATGGCGCGATCTCAATTGCGTTGGAAAGTAGACATCCAGGGATTTCCAGCAATATATAATAGTTTATACTTTGCTCAAGGATAGATGACCTAAATTGGCGTTCAACGCCAGTTCCATGTTGCAGTCTGGCGTCCAGCGCCAGAAACAAGTTACAAGTTGGAGTTCAACGCCAGAAACAGGTTACAACCTAGCGTTGAATGCCCAAAACAGCCCAGGCACGTGAGAAGCTTAAGTCTCAGCCCCAGCACACACCAAATGGGCCCCAGAAGTGGATTTCTGCGCTATCTATCATAGTTTACTCATTTCCTGTAAACCTAGGTTACTAGTTTACTATTTAAACAACTTTTAGAGACTTATTTTGGACCTTATGACATTTTCAGATCTGAATTTTATACACTTTGACGGCATGAGTCTCTAAACTCCATTGTTGAGGGTGAGGAGCTCCGCAGCGTCTCGATGAATTAATGCAATTATTTCTGTTTCTCCTTTCAAACATGCGTGTTCCTATCTAAGATATTCTTTTGCGCTTAATTATGGAGAAAGTGATGATCCGTGACACTCATCACCTTCCTCAATCCATGAACGTGTGCCTGACAAACACCTCCGTTCTACATCAGAATGAATGAATATCTCTTAGCTTCCTTAATCAGAATCTTCGTGGTATAAGCTAGAACTGATGGCGGCCACTCTTGAGGATCTGGAAAGTCTAAACCTTGTCTGTGGTATTCCGAGTAGGATTCAAGGATTGAATGGCTATTCTCCATTACTGCACAACAAGTAACTATTTCACACCCTTTTATTTTTCTAATAATTCCAACTGATAATTTTAATTAATATCCTGACTAAGAATAATAAAATAAACATAGCTTGCTTCAAACCAATAATCTCCGTGGGATCGACCCTTACTCACGTAAGGTATTACTTGGATGACCCAGTGCACTTGCTGGTTAGTGGTACGAAGCTGTGTTAAATAGTCCATTAATATTGGCATACACAATTTCGTGCACCATTTGTATTGTAAGTGGTGTCAAATGAAATCACATCTCTGAAATACTCACAGGCAGCTCTGCTCCTTGCATCTGCCCAAAAAGCAAACTTGATGGACTAATCGTCCTCGAGTTCGAGCTCAAAAAAGAAATTCTGATTCTTCTCTTTCATTCTTATTAAGTATTTCCGAATTTTTTTGCATCCTCTTGTTCCAAAACATTCCGCACTTCTCTAGTGATGTAATTCCTCACGTCTTTTTCGATAAAATTTAACTCACGGTGACCCCCAGCTGCTGCAACAAATGATTGGAAAGTTTTGCTAGGTCTGATACCAGCTTCCTCATTATTCTCTATTGTACGACGCACGAACATACTTAGTTTCCTGTGTTGTTTGAGCATCTGTGCTTGATCTGGACAACAGGGATGTGAATGATGCAACACAACCTTTGAAATGATCTAAACACCAACATCCTTCAATACGTGTATATAAATTCTTGCAGGACAATTTAAACCAGCTGAGAGATTTGTCTGCTCGGTCAGGGATATTTTCGATTTTCATTTTTCCTCTCTACTACATGTAATCAATTGATTCTTAATTTCGTTTTTCTTCTTATTTGTGCACCGAACTCTTGTAGAAAAACCTGCAACCTTTGCATAATTGTTGTAGAATTTCGCAGCATCTTCAACGGTGTTACAAGTCATCCCAACCTTAGGGACAAACTGGTAATCAACACCACAGAAGGAATACACTCAAAATACATCATATTAAAACAAGCATAAACTATAGAATACAAATAGAACTATAAAACCATTATCAAAAATAAGAAAACTAGATTCATAGATCATAACCAAACAGAAACTAAAACAATTCAACTAAAATAATAAGACAATTCACCCTCCGTCAGATGAAAAGTCATAAACTGTAACTGCACCCAAACTTTCCTGAAATGCAGCCAATTATTACTGATCCCGAATGTCTAATATAAAATGGACAAAATTATTTTAATTCTAATGAGAACTAGTGCATTAGATTCAAATCAAATAAGGAAGAATAAACAGCAAATATCACAGCCAAGGTTCACGCATTATTCAGCTACACAATCAAAAACTACTAATTGGATTCAAATTTAGATTCAATTACTAACTAAAACTAAATCACACCTCAGGAACTTCATTGGATTCAGTTTCAAAATCCACTTCGCTCTGATTCAACTGATAATCTGAAGTTGAATCATCCATTATCTTCAAAAACGATTTCACAGCTTGATGTCAAAAAATAATGGATAAACGCACAATGAAAAATCTGAAGCATGTAAATAAAGAAGGAGAAAGCAAAGAGAAACACACGTAAAAGACGAAGAAAAAGGCAAGAGAACCACACGAAAGAGATCGAAGAGAGAAGGCAAGAAAACGTAGAAGAAATTCGAAAAAGGAAATGAAATTCTTTCGAAAAAGGAAGTTATATATTCGCGCGTTGATTGATTGAAAAATCTGTTAAGGAGGCGCGTGAAACGTACGTGCCATAAGAAGCGCGTTTTAGGAATAAGGGATATTGAGGACTTGTAAGACTTATATAGTAAAAAGGCTTGTATGTAAAAATTAATTGTAATATAAAATACATATTAAAAACATTAAAAATAAATAAAATAATATATATATTTATATACAAATATATAATAATTAATTTAATGATTAATTTTTAGTCAATATGAAAAGTAAAAATAAAACATCAAATAATATCTCGCATTTTCAGAAGGTAAATATATATTCTACGTATAAAGAAAAAATATCAAACTAAACATATTAAAATTGTTTTAGATTATTTGTACTAGATAAAAGGATAATTGTCTAAATACTTTGGGTATAAATTTTATTTGAGACAAGATCGTCTAACCTTATATTTTTAATTTGGGTGATATTAAAAAATTTAAAATTGTTTTTAAGGTTTTTTCCAATAAATTAAGATTAAACATATTAGATGTGATGATTCTATGTGAATTTTTAAAAGTTGTCTCTATTTTTTTGATAATTTATTGAAATAATGGAACTATCAACAAGTGCTGACATGGTAAATGATTTGTTTTTCCTTCTTGAACATTAATTTCGTTTGATTTTTTTATTATTATAGTTATAAAAAAATAAGAATATATAAAATAAAAAATATATAAAAAAATTATTTTGGAGAGCTGACACTTAAAAATATGTCCCACTGCACACATAAAAAATTATACCATGCAGGGTAGTTTTTAATTATTAAGTATATACTTAAATATTTAATATTTAAATATATTTTCTAGTAAAAGATTTAATTAAAAATAAATATTATATTAAATGAATAAAAAATTATCTAGTTTCTGAAGGATAATATAAAAAATTATAATTACTTCGTGTTAGATTAGAAGTTAAAAGATTAAAATTTTGAATATAATAATACCAATATTTATTAAATATTTTAATTTAAAATATCAATAAAACATAAAATAACACTAAATTAAATAAATAAAAAAACCTAATATTTATTAAAATAAAAAAAAGTGTATGTTGAATGAATGAAGAATGCGAATCTTGAATTTATGTGAGTGAGTTTGATGGGAGAGATAAAATGTCACCAATAAATTATAAGATATGTATACAAGTGCTATTAAGTTTTTTATATAATATTTGAGGGGCCAATTAAAAAAATAATCCGTCATTGCCTATTTGGATGGTGTTTTATGACACGCTATCTATAAAGTAGGGACATTTTTTAATTTATTGTATACGTATAGACATATTTTAGATATAATATTTATTTAATGCGTATATTTTTTATGTTTAATTATATTTCTGTGTCTTATAAAAATTTTAAATTTATATTTCTGTATATTATGTATTATGTTGTATTTTGTGTTCGTATCAATATTCATCCATCATAAATAACAAAAATATCTAAATAAATACAAAAATACTAAAAAAAACACATGGTTAATTTCTATTTCTGTCTTCTTTGAATTCTTTTCCAACTACTAAACATAGCGCGCGTTAACGTGTGCCTTAGGAATATTTTTAAAGCATGCATGCATTATTATCCATATATACAATTTCTCTAAATTTAATAATTTAAAGTGTTTTTGAGTTAAGAGCCATATAATAGTTTTTTCATATATTATATAGTTCACTCATCAATTTGATTGTGCACAATATTCTTTTCCCTATTTTTATCAAGCAAACCTAATCATCAATCCTAATCATAAAATAGGAGACATGAAAAATCAAGAGTCAGCTTCTAGTTAGAACGGTAATAGAACAGCTGTAGTCATATATATATAATCAAAAGAGAGAATACCTTAATCAAAGTAGTTATGCTGTTTGTCTCAATGCCATTTCATTCTTAACCCTTACTCCTTTACCTTCAAATTTCTGATACATACATGGAGCCAACATAGACAAAGATATCTCATCCTTCTTTTCTTCTTAGTCAATGTGGCTTATTTCATTACTTTCAAAATTATAAGGTACTTCACGCATGCATGTATAAAATTAAAAAAAAATGCTAAAGAACTATCAGAATTTATTTTCACCACAAAAATATTTATTCTAGATAATATGTTTAATTTTTTATTGTATCAAAATTTTGTATATAGGTATAACTTTAAAATCTGAGTTCGTTACATGGTAATAAATTATTCTATTGTACTAAAGATTTTTAATCTTAGTCTAAATATAAATTAAGCACAAAATAAAAAAAGGTTAGATGTGTTATAGAATAATATTTTTTGTTCATAAAAGTAAAACTAAATTACACTTAAGATTTAAATTACATTTTCTCTCCTTAATTAAAATTATTTTAATGACTCGTTCTTCCATAAAAAATCTTAAAAAGCAAATCTTTTTTCTTTAGTCTACACATTTTGCAAAATTTTTTCAATCAGTAATAAATTTATATTCATTTTTACTTTTTCTTTTCAAAATATTAAGACTGAATTCGTTCACATTACTTTTTTTTTTTTTTTGGTCAGATGGATTAGACAGCCTCTAATCCTAGGCATTACTCATGTATTACACACCCACACAACACACACACACTACATGAGTTCATTTAAAGGTTCATAATTCCTCTCCTAGGATTTGAACCTGGGTGCAGCTACTTGCGAGGCAGCAGATCCTGCCACTAGCCCAAGCCTCGGCTGCGAATTCGTTCACATTACTTGATGATGACATTATGAAATTTTGATTAGAACCGTTAAATTGAACTGAATCCATTGAGATTAGCCCATTTAACGACTTTTGAATTGGTTAACGTGTTTAGCCCAACAGTTGGTCTGCGAAATAAACGAATCGACCTATTTACTCATTTAAATTTTTTATTTTTTTATTCTTTTTTTCTATTTTTGTTATTTTTTAACAATTTTTTTAACAATCTAATTTAAATATCTTTACTTAAAATTTAATAAATATAAATATTATTTAAAAATAATAAAAATAACTAATAAACCACTATTTTATAATATATTTTGGACTGAATTGAGTGGGTTTGGTCAACTATTCTCACACTTATTTATTGAAATTGCATGTTTTTCCATTTCTTTCCTAATTTTGTGTTATGATTGAAAACTTGCTTCTTAGGCCTTAAAATTGTTAATTTTTTATTTTCCTTTATTACCATTCGATACCGTGATGTGTTTGTTAAGTGTTTTCAAGTTTACAGAGTATGAACGGCTCAAAGGATGAAGATGAAGCATGTTAAACTGAAAGAAACACAAGAAACTAAAGAGCTAAGAAGCGAGGAGTGACGCGCACACATGGCTGACATGTGCGCATGAATTGGCACATCTTACAACGACGCGTACGCATGGCCGACGCATATGTGTGACAAAGCGTCACGTGCTGCACTTATCAAAATTCGCTGGGGACGATTTCTGGGCTGATTTGGACCCAGTTTCAAGCCCAGAAACACAGACTAGAGACAGGAATGTAGCTAAAACTGATGACACTTTCACTTTCTCTTTAGTTTTGAGTTTTAGTTTTGAATTCAAGGGAGAGAAACAGATACTTTACTCTAGGGTTTACGATTTCTTAGTTTTTGCTTTTGGATTGGATATTAAGAGAGCTACTATTACTTTCTATTGAAGTCATTGGTGGACGAAATTGTGATAAAAGAGTTCCAGGCACTGTTAGAGAAGCTCACAACTCCGTTCAACTTAACCAGCAAGTGTACTGAGTCATCCAAGTAATACCTTACATGAGTAAGGGTCGATCCCACAGAGATTGTTGGTATGAAGCAAGCTATGGTCACCTTGTAAATCTCAGTTAAGTGGATTCATAGGGTCAAATGTAATTGGATTAGATAATTAAAAGATAAATAAAATAAAAAAAGGGATAGAAATACTTATGTAGATCAATAGTGGGAATTTCAGATAGGCATGTGAAGATGCTAGAATCCTTTCGAATCTCTACTTTCTTATTTCTTTCATCCAATTCTTCTTACACCTTTCCATGGCAAGCTATATGTAGGGCATCACCGTCATCCATGGCTACTTTTAATCCTCTCGGAAAAATGGTCCTATGCGCTGTCACTGCAC
>NC_029776.3:77902680-77908279 GCF_000817695.3 Arachis duranensis | reverse complement strand
GGTTCTCAATCAGGTTGGAGTAGAATCCCTTGATTCTTTTGCGTTTGTCATCACGCCCAGCCTTCAGGAGTTTGAAGCTCGTCACAGTCATTCAATACCGGAATCCTACTTGGAATACCACGGACAAGGTTAGAATTTTCGGATTCCCGGGATCCTACTCGGAATACCACAGACAAGGTTAGACTTTCCGGATCCCCATGAATGCCGCCATCTATCTAGCTTATACCACGAAGATTCTGTTGGGGAATCTAAGAGATATACGCCCGGCCTAGAGTAGAACGGAAGTGGTTGTCAGTCATGCACGTTCATAGGTAAGAATGATGATGAGTGTCACGGATCATCACATTCATCAAAGTGTTGTGCAACGTATATCTTGGAATAAGAATAAAAGAGAATTGAATAGAAAGTAATAGTAATTGTATTGAAACTTGAGGTACAGCAGAGCTCCACACCCTTAATCTATGGTGTGCAGAAACTCCACTGTTGAAAATACATAAGTGTAAGGTTCAGGCATGGCCGAATGGCCAGCCCCCATGATCTGAGAACTAAACGTCCAAAGATGTCTAATACACTAATAAAACGTACTATTTATAATAAACTAGCTACTAGGGTTTACATGGGTAAGTAATTGATGCATAAATCCACTTCCGGGGCCCACTTGGTGTATGTTTGGGCTGAGCTTGATCTATCCACGAGCTGAGGCTTTTCTTGGAGTTGAACTCCAAGTTATAGCGTGTTTTGGGTGTTCAACTCCGGATCATGACGTGTTTCTGGCGTTTAACTCCAGACAGCAGCATGTAATTGGCATTCAACGCCAAGTTACGTCGTCAATTTCCGAATAAAGTATGGACTATTATATATTGCTGGAAAGCTCTGGATGTCTACTTTTCAACGCCATTGAGGGCGCGCCATTTGGTGTTCTGTAGCTCCAAAAAATCCATTTCGCGTGCAGGGAGGTCAGATTCCAACAGCATCAGCAGTCCTTTTGTCAGCCTTTTTCAGAGTTTTGCTCAAGTCCCTCAATTTCAGCCAGAAATTACCTGAAATCACAGAAAAACACACAAACTCATAGTAAAGTCCAGAAATGTGAATTTAACATAAAAACTAATGAAAACATCCCTAAAAGTAGCTTGAACTTACTAAAAACTACCTAAAAGCAATGCCAAAAAGCGTATAAATTATCCGCTCATCACGTTCGCACACATAGTGCAAACGCACAACTCTACAATTTTTCCCATCGATGCATATGCGCTGATCCCCATTTTCGCAAGCATCACGCGTGTGCGTCCCCCACACGTACACGTGACCCCCTCCCCTATTTCACATACATTCTTTTCTTCTCTTCTCCTCTCTTCTCCTCTCTTCTTTCCCTCCTCCAACCACCATCCACCACTATCAATCACCACCCACCATGCTCACCTTTGTTTAGTTAGTTAGTTAGTTTGTTTAATTTTCTATTTTGGTGCTAAGTGTTAGATAATTGAGTTGATTGGTTGATTCTGCTGAGATATTGCTACTGAATTATTGATTTTGTCGTTGCTAAATGTTGTTGGATATCTTCATTGAGGTCCTACTTTGTTGCTTAGTATTGAGTTTTGAATGTTGAATATTTGCACATGCTAAGTACTCTTAACATTGCCTTTGAGAATACCTTTGGATTTCTAAATTGCATGTTGTAGCTACCATGTAATTTGATTTCATTATCTATAGATAGGCAATTTGTTCTTAGTTGATGCATTTTTTGTTTGGTGATGCTTGTTTATGATTGATTTTATTTAAGTCACCTATTTGATGCACTAACATTAAGAATTGTGAAATTGGATCATAAGCTTACCTAATGACACTTTTTGAGCTTTTTAAGCTTTGTGCACTATGCTTGCCTTGTTTTCCACTTCATGTCAATTAGGTGTTGCTTCATCATCCATTTCACAATTTCTTGATTCTTGCTTGAATGCTCTTGTACTTCTTCATTACTTATTTGTTTACCTTAACATACAAGTTTTCCTTTTAAAGTATTTCAAGCACACTAGAATGAATGAAGTGCATGGTCTTGTGTGTAATTGTGACATAGCTTTCCATGCTAGTGTGTGTGTTCTAAACCGCGCAACTTATTTCTTCATATCACAACCTTATTCACTCACTCATTTTAGTGAATATCACCTCATTCCAACAATCTATGCTTCCTTGTTTTAGCATTCACTCATCTTACTATCCTATCTTCCATCTTTCATGAGTGATCCACCATAAGCAATAAGGAAAGCGGAAAAAAGCACGCGCAGCAGCCGGTTGATCCACCAGCTAAAGGTGGCAACTCGTGAGGTTGCAATACCCCACTTGCTCGTCTTTGGATGCACGGAGGACCGTGCAAACCCTTAAGGTAGCGTTTGTTTTCAGGTACTGAGACAGAGACTGAGAGACTGAGACTCAGTATTGTGTTTGTTAGTTCAGAGACTGGTACTAAAATTTCTGTCTCTGTCTCTAAAATTTCAGTATTTCAGTACCTCCAAAAAGTAGGGACACAGGGGACTGAAATTTTTAGAGATGGAGACTGAAACTGTAATAACATTTTATACCTTAAATACTTTTATTTCAATTAATTAATTCCAATTTTACCCTTTGTACAAATTAAATTAGAGTTTTATTCTTGTTTCAATTCTTGTCTCCCATTTTGCACCAAACAGAATACTGAGATTTGTTTCAATCCCTGTCTCTCAGTCTCTGTCTCTCAGTCTCAGTCTTTCTGTCTCTGTCTCTCCACCAAACGCTACCTAAGTGTTGGAAGGTCATCACCGATCGACAATCTTGGGTGACATATTCTAATCCTAAACACTTTCACCTTTTATCTTTCTTAGTTGTATATATATTTTTAGAGCTTTAATTGCATCTTTTCTTAGTTATTGCATTTCTTTGCATATATATAATAAGCTTAGTTAACTAAATGAAATTTTCCAAGAAAACCATTCTTAATAAGGCATTGATATCCTAATTGATTTGAGTTGGAACTTTTGATTGAAACTTGCTTGAAATATATTGTGGAACATGTTTCTGAGCTAAGAACACATAAGCATGTGAGTTTTGAGCCTCATTGTGTGGTTACATCATATTAAACACTATTTTCATTCTTGTGTGTGTTATTCTCTTTTATGATTGCAATCTTTGATTTGTTTGATTCTTTATGTCTATTATTTGATGTATTTATGTATTTATATGATTGAGACCTTCATTTCAATTAGCTTACTTGACCCAAATAGCCTATCCTTTTATCTTCCTTTGTTAACCAACTTTGAGCCTATGTTAATCCCCTTTTTGTTCTTAGTTTTAGCACATTACTAGCCTTAAAGCGAAAAATAAATGTCCTTTATTTGGATCTTCGATTAGCTTAGGCTAGTAGGAGTATGTATCATTTAAGTGTGGGGAAGCTTGGGAACATTGGTTGATATAAAGGTGTGTTTTCGTATTTTTGTTAAATACCTTGGGTATTGTGTACATACCCATGAATCAATTGCTTAAACCATATGCATTCACACTTTGTATATATTTTGTATTGAAAAAAAAGAGAGAGAAAAAATAATAAAAAGGGGACAAAATGCGCCAAAGTTTGAAAAAATAAAAGAACAATGTATATGTGACATGAATTGAAAAGAATGCATGAGTGTATAAGAAAAGTGAGAAATCGGTACCTAGGTTTTGTATTAGAATTGTATAGGTTGTTATATATGTTAGTGAAAGTTTAGGCTAATCAAAGATTCAAGTATCAGGCTAACTTAACCATATATAACCCTACCTTTACCCTAATGCCATTACAACCATGAAAAGTCCTCATGATATGTGTATGCATGCATTGAATGATTGTTGATTGTTAGATAGAAAACAAATTTTAGAAAGCTTGATTAGAAGAGAATTGAATGAATCAACCCCAAGCACTTGAACGATTAGAATGTATATACATCCGGTGAGGGGTTCGAGTGCTCAAATTCTATGTTTCCACTTATTATTATTGCTTATCTTGCAAGTTGTTAACTCTTTTCAATAACTCTAATCAATTATGGATTTGACTTGGTTATGATTGCTTTAGCACTTATGCTCATATATGCTTTCTTACAAATTAATTCATTTTGACTAAGTGATTGCATTCATGTAGATAGATTGCATATAGGTAGTTTATTTGTTTTGAATAAATGTAATACCCCTTGTTTCTCTCTTGAGTATAGTATGAGGACATGCTATTGTTTAAGTGTGGGGATGTGATGAATCCACATTTCATGGTATTTATTTGCTCTAATTGACTAGATTCAATGAAATAACTTGGTTTTGTAAACTCTCCATAAATTGTGCTCAAAAGTAAAAACATGCTTTTTGGTCCCTGAATTGTTAAATTTTATTCACTTTAATTCCATTTGATGTCTTGATGTGTTTGCTAATTGATTTTAGGTTTCCAATACAAGTATGGGTTGAAGAAGTGAAAAAAATAACATGCAAAAGAGAAGAAATCATGAGGAAATGGAGTTTGGAAGATTCAGCATCCGTGTGTGTGCACAGTGATGCGTGCACACGCACAAGTGCGAGCTTGGCGCCGCGTACGCATGAAAGTGAATTTCGTTAGGTGACGCATACGTGTGACTGGTGGACAAAATTGTGATTCATATGTTATTGCATTTTGTAAAATTCATTCCTTTTTCTTTCCCTGGCAATGGCGCCAAAAACATGATGCCAATACCATGGTTTACAACTATGTGTGGTCACAACTCCGTTCAACTTAACCAGCAAGTGTACTGGGTCATCCAAGTAATACCTTACGTGAGTAAGGGTCGATCCCACAGAGATTGTTGGTATGAAGCAAGATATGGTCACCTTGTAAATCTCAGTTAGGCAGATTAAATGGTTTATGATAAGTTCGAAAATAAATAATAAACAGAAAATAAAATAGTAAATAGTTACTCATATAATTCCATGGTGGGAATTTCAGATAGGCATATGGAGATGCTGTGCTCCTCTTGAATCTCTACTTTCTTATTACATTCATCCAATCCTTCTTACTTCTTTCCATGGCAAGCTGTATGTAGGGCATCACCGTTGTCAATGGCTACATCCCATCTTCTCAGTGAAACTGGTCCTATGCTCTATAACAGCACGGCTAATCATCTGTCGGTTCTCAATCAGGTTGGAATAGAATCCCTTGATTCTTTTGCGTCTGTCACTAACACCCAGCCTTCAGGAGTTTGAAGCTCGTCACAGTCATTCAATACCGGAATCTTACTCGGAATACCACAAACAAGGTTAGACTTTCCAGATTCCCGAAATCCTACTCAGAATACCACAGACAAGGTTAGACTTTCCGGATTCCCATGAATGCCGCCATCTATCTAGCTTATACCACGAAGATTCTGTTGGGGAATCTAAGAGATATGCGCCCGGCCTAAGGTAGAATAGAAGTGGTTGTCAGTCACGCGCGTTCATAGGTGAGAATGATGGTGAGTGTCACGAATCACCACATTCATCATGGTGATGTGCAACAAATATCTTAGAATAAGAATAAGTCGAATTGAATAGAAAATAGTAGTAATTGCATTAAAACTCGAGGTACAGCAGAGCTCCACAC
>NC_029776.3:77882768-77902671 GCF_000817695.3 Arachis duranensis | reverse complement strand
TTGAAACTTGAGGTACAGCAGAGCTCCACACCCTTAATCTATGGTGTGTAGAAACTCCACCGTTGAAAATACATAAGTGAAAGGTTCAAGCATGGCCGAGAGGCCATCCCCCATAATCTAAGAACTAATCATCCCAAGATGAAACGTGGTCCCCCCCCCCCAAAAAGACTGGACTAGACCAGACGACTAATACACTAGTAAAAAGTCTTATTTATACTAAACTAGCTACTAGGGTTTATATGAGTAAGTAATTGATGCATAAATCCACTTCTGGGGCCCACTTGGTGTATGTTTGGGCTGAGTTTGATCAGCTGAGGCTTCTTTTGGAGTTGAACGCCAAGTTGTAACGTGTTTTGGGCGTTCAACTCCGGGTTGTGACGTGTTTCTGGCGTTTGACTCCAAACAGCAGCATGTACTTGGCGTTGAGCGCCACTTTACGTCGTCAATTCCCGAATAAAGTATGGACTATTATATATTGATGGAAAGCTCTGGATGTCTACTTTCCTACGCCATTTGGAGCGCGCCAGTTGGAATTCTGTAGCTCCAGAAAATCCATTTTGAGTGCAGGGAGGTCAGATTCCAACAGCATCAGCAGTCCTTTTGTCAGCCTTTTTTCAGAGTTTTGCTCAAGTCCCTCAATTTCAGCCAGGAATTACCTAAAATTACAGAAAAATACACAAACTCATAGTAAAGTCCATAAATGTGAATTTAATATAAAAACTAATGAAAACATCCCTAAAAGTAGCTTGAACTTACTAAAAACTACCTAAAAACAATGCCAAAAAGCGTATAAATTATCCGCTCATCAGTGACGCATGTCACGTGAGCTCATTAATTGCAAATCGGTGGGGGTAAATTTTGGGCCTCCAAAATCCAATCCAACTCATTTCTGAAGCTATTTCAACCCTAATTCAAGTGGAGGCAATGGGGGCAATTAGGTTTAGATTTTTCTATGTTCTTGTCTTAGTTTTCTAGATAGAGAAGCTCCCCCCTCTCTCTAGAATTTAAGTTTTCTTAGTTAATTTTCCTTTAATTTCAGCTTTTAATTCTTGTTCTAATCTAGTTTCATTTATGTTTCCATGCTTTATTGTCTTAGTTCTCTTTGTTCTTGTTCTTAATTTCTCATTTATGTCACTTTTCAATTTATGAACACTCTTGTAAATCTTAATTTTCATTTAATGCAATTTAATGTTTTTATGTTTATTAATATTTAATTGAGTTTTTATTATTATTTTATTGCTTTTGGTAGTTAGATTTTATTTTTAATGCAATTTAATATTATTTTATTTTCATACACACCAAGTGTTTGATAAAATACTTGGTTTAGTATTTACCTAGTTTTTCCTAACCCTTGGCTTTGAATTGAGCACTTTGGTAACCCTTGAGTCATTGATGTCCATTCTTGATTGATATATTAGAGTAGTTAGTTGATTTAGTTTCCACTAACTCTAAGTCTCCCATTAATAGAGTTGACTAGGACTTGTTGATTGCAATCAATTATGCCTATTTGACTTATCCTCGATGTAGGGTTGACTAAGTAGGATTAACTCTTCACAATCATCATGTGTTTGTAGTCAATGGCTAGGATAGGTAACCTTAGCTCTCAATCCATGCCAAGAGGTTTTTAGTACTTGAATTTTCCTTTCTTTGCTTTATTTGCTTTGAATTTTAATTCCTTGCATGCTTGTTTCATTTCTTGCTATTTACATTACTTGCTTCTCTTGTCATCAAACCCCCATTCCCCTTCATAGCCAATAATTGAGCACCTCAATTGTAACTCCTAGAGAAGACAACCCGGGACTTAAAAAAACTCCTGATTACTTTGTATTGATTATGATATCTTTGATTAAAAATTTGATTGGGAGTTAGTTGTTGATCTAGGCTATACTTGCAACGAAGGAATTCTATTTTGCGAAAATCTAGATCGACACTAATTCTCCATATCAGCAGGGCAAGCATATTTCGAAAGTTGGCTTTGTTATGGAGGGCAAGCATATTTAGAAACAAGAAATTCAGGAATAAATCTCCATCTAACACAGTAGCACAAACTGAAATTGGGTCTCTTAAAAAAATTGTCACTCAGTTCAAACCAATTATATATGGACATCAAGAGTTGACTACCAAAAGTATTATAAATGTTACAATCACTGATTTTAATTTGTGAGAGAAGAGATAATATTAAAAGAATCGAATCATATGGAAACTTGTTACCCTATTGTTACCTTGGAATTAGCGTTATAAGTTAGCATCAATAGGCATGCATTGTCACATGTATAAAGCAGGATCAATGTGGTATATCGCCTAAAAAATACATCATACATATAGAAATAAAAGACTTGCATAAATTTAAAGATATAACACTACCATTAATTCCCCACAGAGGATATCAATATAACATTGAAGAGTTATTTCACAAAAGGCCATATTAACAAATTATACTATTGGTAATATAGTAAAGTTCTTTTATGTATCAGTTAGGATCAATTGGGCATAACTATTTTCTTCTCTATTGACATTGTAATTATGAAGCTGATTACTTCCATGTATATAAAGAACAAACGCTGATGAGGTTTGCCCGAAGTATTTACAAAAAATCACAATTTAAACACATATCTAGTGATCCTTGTAAACAATTTTATTTGCATGGTCCTTTTAGGCCATCTTTCAATGTATGGTATATTGTTGTGCCAATTTTGATAAATTAACAGTCCAATGCTCATCACAAAGAAAACGTAAATGATTATTAACAGCATTTAACAGATGTGCTTTGCGAAACCAAGATAGCTCATAATCCCGTATGCTTTGTACTCTACATTGAAAGCTTGTTTCCCATGCATAACATCTGAATCATTTCCGAATACAAAAGACATTTGTTAAGATTATATTTGAACAAGGTCAAATGAATTTTGTTTAAATGTATTCATACTTTACAGTATCCATGGCAGCCAGAATTTCATGCATGATACCAACCCTCTTGTCTGTTTGCTACAGTCCTTCCTTTGTTAGTTTTCTTATTTTGGCAATCACATATGTCTTTTTCCAGAAATAATAACAGAAAAATCATTTATGTATATATTTGAGAAGAATTGCCTAAATATAGAAAGAATAAGTCATTATTGCAGAATGGAAAACATAACAAACACACAATTCTTACTAATCCTAAATTATAAACTATGAATCATTTTACATCTTATAAATGAAATTCATCAACTTTGACCTTAATCTACTATCTATTATATATAAAGGGCATAGGGGAGAGTGGGCATCTAATTTGTTTCTTAAAATACTCTTCTTTATATATGAATAACAACAATGAAATTTAAGCCATCAGAACATCGACTATGCCTCAAGAGGTAAGAAAAAGATTGCAAATTATATTAAATATGTATAATACAGATACAAGTATATTGAGAAATTAAACATTATTATTAGCTTGCTTTTTCTATCAACATTATTAAGAATAAGATATCATTCTTAGTTTAAACTACTAAAGTGTTGGGAAATTTTTAGTGGCCGTTCATTACGCCTTTGATGTGAGGAATAAAACCTTTACACCTGAGGATTTGGATTGTTTTGAACACCGTAAAATATAAGACCCTTTCTACTATCCTGTGACTATATAGGAATCTCTACTATCCCCTTTGTTGGAACATGATATCAAACCCCACTAGTCAGCCTTAGATTAAACTCTAATATTCTATAACATGATTGAATACTTGATGTCAAGACATAGGTGAAAGACATTTTTTTCTAGAAGTACCAATGAAACATGCATTGGGGAACTTTGCATAAGTAGTTAAGGTAATAAATAAATCTATCTCTATGCCAACATGTTTTCGTGGAAACTCATGACTCATAGCTTAAGCAATGAACTAACCTGTAGTGCATTAGTGTCTGTAGTTATCATATTCATAAGTTCCCCAAACGAGAACTTCTTTTAACCTTCGTTAGTTAGCCTAAAAGATTTTCTAACCTTCTTAAAAAAATATAGCTTCGAGTTTATGGAATAACAGTAAACATTCATGCATTCATGCTCATATATAAACATTTGAATTTTGAACTCCATAGTAAAAAAGCTAGTAATATTTAGGTCCTCTTCACTCACTGGGTATAAAATTTACCCATTTTGTAAGAAATTTTTTGTGTGCCTTCAATGAGAGAACAACATTCCACAGCCAAGAAAAACGATTAACAACAACATCCTAAAATTATTTCCAAAAATTCCTTCAAAGTTCAAACTTAGCAGTATCACTAGAAAATGAAGGATTAGAGGTAGTGATATGTGTTATTTCTATTGCAATAAATACTAATCACACAGTTATATACCATTAGTCACATGCATGAATCGAAATGTGGCTGCTCAATTTTTCCTATTTTGATAGCACCACCCACCAAAGATCGCTACAAGAATTTGACAAAATTAGTGATGGACTTTTGTGAGAAATATTTTTTATCACTGATGAGTGAAAATTAAAGCTCACGGATACCGGCAAGTACACCAGATCGTTCAAGTAATATTATAGTGAATGAATATCGTTCCCACGAGGATTAGAGGATTGAGAAAGCAAATATCAGATTAAATACCTAATTAGATTAAAATAACATGGATTGATGAGGGAAAAAATTGTATCTTGCTTGGAACCTTTAGTGCTTGAATGCTTGAGAGACAGTGAACCAGGATGTTGATTGACAGAAGACAATGATGATGAGAGTTAAGGACTTTGGAGATGTTTATGCACTTAGAAAAACCAAACCTTGGTTACTTATTTTGAAGTATGCAAAGATCCTTCATGAGAAATCTTTATTAACTCCTTGGTTCCTCAGTTTTCTTTAATTAACCAATTGTCAATTAATTAATTAAAGAGGTTAAGCACAAAACCTGATTTAGTTTCCAATAAGATTTAAAAGTAGTCCTTAGATCGAATTATATGTCACTTATTCAAGCTAGTCCTATCTAGTTAAACCTTAGAAGAAAACACAATTTTCAAAAGTTGTTCTAATCTGAATTTCACTTATTCAAAATTAGAGTGATTGAAAATCATGTATGTGTCGCACACTAATTAAACCACTATTCCAAGCCAAATTCAAACAGACATGTGAAAGAGTTTTCAAGCTTTAATTCAAGTATTAAATTTTCCAATTATAATAAAAGAATTCAAAAAGGATTGACATACCTTTCGAGACCACTAATTCGAATGAAGAAATAATAACTCAATCATGAAATAGATCAATGCAAGACTTCAAAATAGAATAAACTTAGATTAATAATCCATAGAAAACATAAACAAAGCTCCTAACCCTTTTGACAGAGGATTAGTTACCCAACGAGGAATGAAACAAAACAAGAAGAAACTATGCTGAAGAACCGAGATGTCTTCATCTGCGAACAAAGTTCACTTATTTATATCCTAATTTTAGAATTCAAATTCAAAGTATCCTAATCTCATCTTTTGGAGAGAAAGATAAGATAACTAATTAATGCCTTTAAATTTGAATCAAAACAATAATCCAAATCTAATCTTGAAATAAATCCTAACAACCAAATATTTTATATTTCTAGAAAGAATTAATAACTAATCTTCTGAAATCTTGAATCTTTTGGATGTGATTAAGGCTTCTAATGATATGATGATTGAGACTGTGCCTTAATTGTTACATCTTGGGAGTTTGGAAAGTATCTTTACGCTTGGCTTGTATAGAGAACTTTGGGAGTGTATCCCAATTACACCTTCAAGAGAGCTATCCGCTAGACTTCTAGTAAGGTATGCCGGGAATGCATGTTTGGAGAGAGGGACCACCAGGCATGGGGCCTTGGCCGCCGGGCGTGCATGGTGAAGTATGGGGCACTATTTTTTGCGTCCAAAAATGATGGTATTGTGTGGTTCAAACTAAATGCCCACTACAGATATATACATATCATTTTGAAGCTTTGAATGTTAGCTTTGTAACTCAATTGAAACTGCCTCATTTGGACATCTTTAGCTCTAGTTATGATCACCTGAGTATGAAGAGGTCAGCGTTGAGATCTTGTATGCCGGGCTTCTAGACATGCATGCTGGGCTTGTGTGTTTGTGCTCTAGTTTTCTCCCTTTTAGGCATGGTTTTCCTACTTAGGGTACAGTTTTACTACCCTTAAACTGTACTTGTGTTTTCTTTGTAAAAAATAAAATTTTTTGCTCATTTTTTAGCCAAAAACTCCTGAAAATACAAAAATACTATCCAACTCCAAATATTTGATTATTTATGAATTTTCATTAGAAAACATAAGAAATTTGATTAAAACCTAAGAAAATAAATAAAAAAGAACCTAAAAATCGCTTAAGATGATGTATCATCAGTCACTTCTGTCACTAACTAGCGAGGAATCAATGACGTACTAATGACAAAATTAATGAACAGACACAAAATATCCAAACTTGAGAAAACTAACTGATAAGCGAGAGATTCGCGAGTAAGTTTGTTTCTCACAAATTGAGTCTTGTAGCTAAAAAAAGAGCAGGAAAAATTTTCTCGCTAATTTGTCACAAATTAATTAGTGAGTGACAATGTTCTAGCAAATCAGTTACTTAGGAGTTCAATAGAATAAAAGTAAAGTAGTGAGGGATATTGTTGTCACTGTTCCGTCGCAAGTGTTTGATATAAATTAGAGAGAAATAATTCACACACTAGTTCGTCACTAAATAAACTTTGTGCGAAATAGTAAGGAACAATGTTCCTAGCTAATTCATCATAAAGACTTGAAATGCATTTTGTGATGGAAAATTTCCTAGCTAATATGTCACTAAAGTTTTTATTTTTAGCGAGCAAGTTGTTTCTCCCTAATTTGTCACATAATATTGTAAAATTCAAATTAGATTAGCATGGAAAATGTAACACCCTAATATTCAAATCCTTATGCTCGAGTATAAGTTAATGATAATAAGGTGGCACGACTCAAGGAGGATTTATAATACATGTATATAGTTAAAATAAATTATTAAACGAGAAGCTTGAAAGGATTTAAATGAAAACTGCGAGCATAATACACACATGCAGCGTCTGAAAGCATTCGGATAAGCGGGGTAAAATAAAATGTAAAGGTGGAATAGAGTATATATATATATATATATATAGCCACTAGTCATGACCGGCGAAGATTAGGTTGACTAGGATTACAATGATGAAAGCAGTTGACAACAATATTTTCTATTTTTGCCAATAATTACATCAAGGCTTCTATAAGCAAGTTTTCAAAATGAAATACATATACATCATAAAATTTTTCAAAATAAAGAAAGAGAGAAATCTAAGCAAAATATAAACAGAGCTCAAGATCATTTCACCGTCTTCCAAACAAACTTCAAATCACTTTGGAGTATCAAGACCTGCATCTGAAAAATAATAGATAAATACACAATGAGAACCTCCGACCCATGAGTTTCCAGTACAGTAAAAATGCCAAGTAAATACAATATAAGGTAACGAAAACTCACTAAGTAATCTTAAACTTCCACATAACAATCTTTCCATGCTAGGTTCTCACTAATCCATGATTAGGTAAGTATCTGAAGGGATTCTACTCTAATTCACTTTCTTCTTTATTTTCACAACTCACCAACTTTAACTAGAACAACCTTCAGATTGTTTGAACTCATTGATCCTATCTCAATACATCAAATTTCCACCCAAAGCAAGTGGAATCACTCTACTGTATCTACCCCGGGAGCTCAAATTATCTCATTCAATATTTATCTTTATTATTCATTCATTTCACCATTTCATCTCATCAAGGACAGCCCTCAGCGTCAACCGACACTAGCATGAGGGACTTCTCAGATATGCAAACACAAGCAAGATAAACAAATAAACCACAAGTATAGTCAACTAAAGCAATTAGCACAAAGTCATTTAATATGCACAAATTAACAAGCCAAAAGTATAGCAAACCCAAACAAAGCAATTAAGTGCAAATGATGCATGTCTACCCTATGGCTAATGAGCTCATCTGTCAATTATACAGCCAAAACTCGACACACTTGGTAGCTAACCCGGATATCGTCTCTCAACACGAAGGAATCCTCAACTTTCCAGGAGGGAATCCTTAACCTCCCATTTAGAGAGAGACTGTGATGTAATGATAGGGAATCCTAAACCTCACTCGTTCATATCACAACTAGAAATTGAATCGAAGAAAATTCTCAACCTTCTCCATTCAATTTCCTGATGTAACAAGAGAGAAAATTCTCAACCTCACCTGCCCACCTCAACAAGAGAGGAATCCTCATCCTCAGCTTGTCTATCACAACAAGAGAGAGAATCCTCAATCTTAACTTGCCTATATGTGAGCAGGATAAAGCCACCGTCCTCACCACAACAATTCAAATCTCAACTATAATGACAACACGAGAGAGGGAGTCCTCAACCTCAACTCGCCTATTCATTCTGGGATATACTGCCTGTCATATTCTTGGGATATAGTGCCCGACACACTTCTCAATCTTAATTTCATCAAAATCTTCATTTATTGTATATAACTTATAATCCGAAGGGAATCCTCAACCTCTCCAATCCGTCACCTATTTACCAAAATCAGGCTTTCTACTCCCCATCACTCATTATCAAACTTGTACTCAATCTTATTTCACTTCATTCATAGTCATATTCGTAATCAATGATCGTCATCTATTATTATCATAATCATTCTCATCTTCCTTAATCGAATCAATCATCATCTTTCCTCATCATGATGATCATCCTCATCATCCTCATTACATTTAATCCATCTTTCTTCAATTCACTAACTCAACTCATACGTTCTCATTCTTAACTCTTCTACCCTCTATTATACCAGCTCTAGACTCATAACAGAATTTACAGAGGTTTAGAAGGCTCAAAGAATGGTTGAGAACTTAAAAATTCACTTTTCAGTAAAATAGGGGTGATTGTGTACGTATGCACATTTTACGCACGCATGAGTGTAAACTTGAAAATCTCGCGTACGCGGACCACCTTCGCATACGCTTGAGTTTCAAAAGACATGGTCATGTGCGTGAGCCACATTCACGTATGCGGGAGCACTTAGCCGAGCTAAATTCTCGCGTACGCATGAGTGTTTTTTGCATACGCATGCATACCAGGTTTTCAAAAGCTTATATGCTACAGAATTTAATTTTCCACCCGATTTTCAAACTTGTATAACTTTTTGTACAAAATTCATTTTTCAATCAATCTTGAACCATTGGAAAGATTTTTAAATAAATTTTCATAAAAATCTAGTTTTATTGAATTCTCAACTCCAAGGATTGAGTTACGGCCCGTCGAATTTGGTCAAAAATTCACTTTTACCCAAAAATAGAATTTTCCAATTTTCTCAAACCTCATAAACTCCTTGTCCCAAAATAAACCAAAACCATACAAAAGCAATTCCTACATAGTTTCAACATACATATCATCATTCTCTACCTCCCTAACCATTCATTAGCTAGCAATTTAACTTCCAATTATAAAATTATCAAAGCCTCATTTCTTCAACAATAAATTCCACAATCTCTAACTCAATCACAAACCTAATCATTCATTTCAACAATCTCCATCATTATTCAATAACTACCAACCCAACCAAATTTTACATCATGTTCTCACATTCAAATTCATCAACTCATCAATTTCATCAATTTTAATCAAAAACTCATAAACCACCAATCACTATTCACAACCAAATCCAACAACTCATCAATTGCAACATTTTAATTTCAACCAATCATGCAATTCAATCCTATTCTTAAGGAAATCTAGCCTAGGACTTCATTTCACATTACATGATTTTTAAATAAAACTTAAATTGTACCTCTTAAGAAGCCAAAATCAACCTTCAAATCTTGAAATCCACTAAGTCCAAATTCCAATTTCACCTCCGCCAAGCTCAAGCACCACCAATAATTAATTCAATACCTTCAAAACTCAATCTACACTAATTTCACATAATATACACAATACTCAATAACTAAGGCTTCAATAACTAGGGCTACATAGGGAGAGTAGTCCTTACCTTTACCGACTGAATTTAGTGATGAAAACTAGCTAGAACTTAAGCTAGAGCTCCCCCTAAACACATGAATCACCAAGTTTCATGAACACACAAGCCAATAACGTGATTTTCAAACCAAAACCAAAACTGGAGATTGGTGAAGGAAGTGCTTACTAAAATGTTTAGATAGAATTGAAGATGGCGAGATAGGCTTCGCGTGGCCACAAATGGTATGACGATCAAAGCTCTAGAGAGATAGTTATGGATATTTGAAGATCACAAGGAGTTTATGATTTTCTCTCTTCTTCCTCTCTTCTCCTCAGCCATGTATCTCTCTTCAAAGTGGAGAAATGTGTTGTCTTGTGTTGAAAAAGCGGGTTTATATAGTGTGGACTTGGACCCACTTGGGCCGGTTCACTCGATTTAGCTCAATGGCCCGATTTTGGGCTAAAACCTCTAAGATTAGTATTTTAATGCGTATTCTAATTATTTTCACTTCCCCTATAATGAATTTTAATTTCTTAATCCTCTTCACTCATAAATATCTAGAGAAGTAATGCCAAAGGCATCAGAACATCGTGAATAGTGCGAAGGCGAGTTTCTCGAATCTGGAGTATCGCATCTCAGCGTTTTAGAAGACCTTACTTATGAAGTATACGGGGATTTGGTCATTTGCTTGTCTTCTTGGATGAGAGCTGCTGCTATCGCTTCCTCTATTATAGAAATGAAGAGGTAAAACGTCTCTCTCGTTCTTGGTCTTGAGAGTATGGGGGCTCTGCTAGTATTCTTTTGAAGTACTGAAAAGCCTCTTCGCATTTAACATATGAACAATATGCCCTTTTCATGAGTTTGAAGAAAGGGATGGCTTTTTGGGCCGAGGCTCCGAGGAAGCATGAGAGAGCACTGAGTTGTGCCATTAGTCTTTGGACATCCTTAAGGTTTACAGGGCTGCTCATCTCAAGGATGGCCTTACACTTTTCTAGGTTTGTTTCTACTCCTCATTGTGTGATCATGAAGCCCAGGAACTTCCCGACCTCCATGCCGAAGGTGCACTTTGTTAGGTTGAGGCACATTTCGTGCTTCCTTAGTGTACCCAGTATAAGCTTTAGGTCGTCAATGACTTCCTCTCTAGTTTGAGTTTTGGCTATCATGTCGTCAATGTAGACCTCCAGTTTGGTCCTTGAGAGATCTTTAAAGATCTTGGTGACGAGCCGCTTGTAGGAAGCCTTGACATTTTTCAACTTAAAGGGCATGACTGTATATAGCAGTATGTGCCTTCGGGGGTTATGAACGCAGTTTTCTCCTCGTCTAGTCAGTGCATTGGTATTTGATTGTACCCGGAGCACGCATCCATAAAGCTGAGGTACTAGTGTCCCAAGGCAGCATCTACTACTCCATCAATGTTTGGCAAAAGGTCTCGGATGAAGCCCGCTTTAAGTAGGCTCTTGACTTTCTTTTTGAACTCGAACGCTCGGTCTGTAGATATCTTTCTTCTTCTTTATGCTACTGGCTTGGCTTCGGAGTTTACGACCAATCGATGAGACATCAATTATGGGTGTATTCTTGGCATGTCAGTCGGGATGAAGGCGAATAGGTTTTTGTTTTGCCTTAAGATCTCTACGAGTTCGCCTTTTAGGCTAAAGGGCAAGTTTTTATTAATGAATGTGAATTCCTATCTATAATTTTTCCATGTCTTTCTCTGACTCTGGTCTCGGCTGATCATCTTGTCGTGCGTCGAGGTCGGCTAGGAAGATCCCTGCCGCGTCTCAAGATCGCTTCCGGAGAGGTAGGCTAGCATTGTCGCATTCTACTATGACTTCCCGGTTACCGTGTATTGTTCCAATGGTGCCGTTGTTGGATTGAAATTTCATGATGAGAAACTTGGTGAATATGACGGCAAATAGGTCATTGATTATTTTCCTCTCCAAGATGATGTTGTAAGCTGTGGTGTTTTTAAGGACCACGAATTTGGAGAGTATTGATTACCTCTAGCTTCTAGTTCCAATGGTTATTAGCAGTACGATGGATCCTTCTAGTTTGAGAAAGTTGTTTTCGAGTCTGGTCACTCTGTTGCAGTGGCTTTGTAGATTTTCATTTCGGAGTCCGAGTTTGTTGAAGGCTATTCTAAAGAGGATGTTGGAATTAGCTCCGGTGTCTACTAGTATTCGTTTTACTAATCCGATTCTGACCTTTATTGAGATGAGGAAGGGGGTATCCTCCGCTGAAATGTCATTTTGGAAATCATCAGGGGAGAATGTAATGGCTCCTAACAGACAGGGGGTTGTGTCTCATCTTTCATGTAGTACTTGAAGATCTTTTTCAGCTTTGACTTGGATTTTTTTGGTGCATCTTTTCCCATAATCACATTCACTATTATAGTCGGGTCAATTTCTAGGCTTTCTTAGTGCGCTTGTCGCATCATCCTAGGATTGCACCCTTCTCGCTCTGGTGATCTTACATGTTCGACTTTTCGGGGTTCCTAGATGATCTTGGCAAAATCGGAAAGTTTACTATTTTGAATGCCTTGTTCTAGGGCATCTTTCTGGTCGAAGCAGTCTTGAGTTTTGTGGTTGTATCTCCTGTGATAGTCGCAATATAGGCTTTTGTTACCGCCTGTTCATTCCTTCAATTGTCGTGCCTTCAGGAGGATGCCTCGCTCTGTTATCTGGTGATAGATTTCTACGATTAGGGCTGGTAGGGGTGTGTAGTTTGTGAATTTTTCCACTCTGGGTGGTCGGTTGGTGGAGGCAGGTTTTAAGTGCTCATTTAGGGTTTCTTTGGGAGGGGTTTGCTTTATGGCACTGCCTTGCCATGGTGCTGCATATTGGCGGCCATGACTTGGCTGACCTCTTTGTTGTTTATGTACTCCCTTGCCATGTTCTGAATTTCATGCATTGTCCACACCGATTTGGTGGTTAGGTGCTTCCAAAAGTCTTCATTTATGAGTTCGTTAGTCAGACAAAAGCTGGCCACTGAGTTCGTGAGCCTGTCGACCATTAGGCACCGTCATTGAACCTGTCGAGGTACTTTCTTGTGGGTTTGTCTTGTCGTTGGGTGACTCCAAGCAGGATGATCGAGTGCTTAGCTTTGGCAATTCTAGTAGTAAATTGTGCCATAAACTTTCTGGAGATATCGTCAAAAATGGCGATCGAGTCATTCGGCAGGGCGTTAAACCATGAATTCCCTACATCGAACTGTATTGGCGGCTCCTTCTAGGTTCATCCTAGCTTCGAAAGTCATTAGGTGTTCCTAGGGGTCTTTCGTACTATTGTATTTCATATCGGTCGGTTTGTCAAAACCTTTTGGTAGCTTGGCTTTTAGGATTCTTTCAGAGAACGGGATGGCTCCTATTATGATATACTCACTTTTTGTCCTTTGGGATCTCGGCGCTGCCTTCTATCTTCATCGCTTCGTTGGCATTCTAGTTCGTGGGAGATGCTACGATTTTGGCGTTTAATATGATACCAATCAGGGGATTTATCATTTTAGGTTTCTCACCGTGATCGGCTTTTAGAGGTCGTTTGACTTGTATGCTCTAACTGGTATCGCTCTTTGGAATTTGGCCCTCTAGGGTCTGTACCCTCCCAAACAGCTCTTGAATGATATGGATCGCCTTTTCTCCCAGGCCATCGGTATTTTTGGGAATCCAGTCTTCTCATACTTGTACTACACTAGTTACCTTCCTGTGGGTTGGCGGGGGAGTATTACTTTATGGCTTATGTATTAGGTTTGGTGGGTCTGGTTTGTCGTGATGACTTAAGGATCGCTCCTCGAATTCTTCTGCCATGCTGTCAAGACTTGGCTGGTCCCCATAGATGGCGCCAATGTACAAGATGTCACTCATACAGGTTGTGAGAGGGATCAGATACTAGCCGGTCTTGATGATGACATGTCGAACTCTTGGATCGGTAGGGGGTGATACCTACAAAGACACTCCGATGCTCAAGTCAGAATAGATCTGAGATGTATAGGAGGGGATTAGTCACATACCTAATGGAGTCCTTAGCTCCGTTTATATCATGGTTTTGAAAACCAGACCGGACTAGCCGGTCGAATCGGTTCAACTAGAACCTGTGATAAAAGCGGTCCGGTCCGCTGTTTATAACCACTGGAGAGAGAACCACCTCAAAACTAACGAACCGGCCGAGAACTGGCCGGTTGGACTGGACCGGCAGCTGGCCAGTTCGAATAAAATGACACCGTATTTTTATCTATATAAAAAAAAGCCAGAACCATTCGTGAACCAACCCCCCCTTCTTCCCCCAATCATTCGTGCACTCCTTGGAGACCTCTATAGCAAAGCAAAACCCTAGCCCTTCATTGCTACTGCCGTCCCCAGGTCCTCGGTGCCACTTCTTCTTCCTCTTCCCTGTGTCTGGAACCCAGGTAACTCGGCACGTCGTCTTCATCTTCGCTGGCTTCTCTATTCGTGGCATGGAGTAGCTCACCATCGGTTTGCGGCTTGCCATTGTCTCGCCTATCGCCTCGTCTCGCCAGTTGCCGTCCGTGTCTCTGTCGAAAGTTAGTGGCCCTGCTTTCAATTCTTCGCTTTCACTTCTTCCTTTTAATTTTTGAATGTTTGGTATTCTTCTTCATTTGAAGTTCTGAAATTCTTGTTCTTGTAATATTTTGTAATTGCCTGTTGCTGATGGATTTGTCTTGTATTTACTGGTTGGTGATGGTTGTAAATTTTTTTTTCAAATTTACTAATGGCTCGATAGCTCTGTTAGTATGTTTTAGTGTTTTACTATTTTGTAATTGTTGGAAAGTGATGGCTCTAAAATTTTTGTTCAAATTTACTAATGGCTCTGTTTTGTAATTACTAGTTGCTAAAGGCTCTTAATTTTTTGTTCAAATTTACTGATGGCTTTGTTTTGTAATTGCTGGCTTTGTTTGTAATTGTTGGGTGAAAGTTTAGTGTTTTGTGGTTATTAGTTAATGTTTTGGTTTGTTTGTTGCTGAATGCTATAAGTAAAATTTAGATATGGTCTTGTTGATGATTTTTTTTATTTCTCATTGTGCTGCGTCTATTTTTAATTTCATATTTGTTTTATTAATTTCAGTTATGAATAAGAGTATTAATCAAGAAGCGATTGCTAATAATAATGCATTTGTGAATAATAACTTGCCTGCCAATCCTCCTATTTTGAATGATGCTGCTAATCCTAATCCCCCTAGTACTAACGATAGTCAGTCATAACATTTTTCTAATTTACGGGGAAGAACAGATTTAGCTTGGAATATGTTACTCTACAAATAGTGAATAAAAAATCATAATATCAATGTTTATTTTATCTACAAGTTTTCAATGGAGGCAGAATTCACAGGATGAAGAAACATCTAGCAAAGATTATTGGAGATGTGAAAAAATGTCCTAAAGTTCCATATGATATGGAAAAACAGATGAAAAATTTAATGAAAGAAATTCAGACCAACAAAAACAAATGAAAAGTAAGTTTTAGTGAAAAGGGCGGTGATGAGGTAGAGGATGCAATTGATGAAGCAATAGTTCAAGAAGAACAGCAGCGTACTTCGAGTCAGCAAGTGGTTAGAGGCGATGCAAAAAAGAAAGCCAAAGTCATTCTTTCTATGTTTGTACCAAGAACAACTCCAGGAACTCAACCAAGTCTTAAAAGTGTTTTGAAAAACAAAGAGGCGATACACGAGGTTGATAAATGGTTTGCTTGGTGGATTTTGGATTGTAAAATTCTATTTAATGTTGTGATGTTGCCATTTTTCCAAGATATGCTAGATGGTGTTGCTGATATTGGACCTGGTTACAAGGGTTCTTCTTATGATAAGTTAATGGTTCACTTGTTAGCTGATCGTAAAAGAGAATGTCAAATGCTAGTTGATAGTTATAGGAGTGCATGGAGAGAAACTCGATGTACCCTCATGGCTGGTGGTTGGACAGATCAAAGACAAAGAACGTTAATTAATTTCCTGGTGTATTATTCTAAAGGTTTGTGCCTTGGGAAATCAATAGATGCTTTCAGTATCATAAAAAATGCTTTACACTTGTACAATTTGTTTTCTGAGGTGATTGAATGGATTGACCCTGATGATATTGTGCATGTTGTGACTGACAATACGGCCAATTATGTTACTGCTGGTAGGCTTATCAATCAGAAATATGATAATATCTATTAGTCACCATGTGCTACTCATTGCCTTAATCTTATCTTGAAAGATATAAGCAGCATGGCGCATATTTCTAACCTTGCAACATATGCTTCAAAGATCACAGTATTTGTGTACAATCATATGATTTTCTTATCTTAGTTTAGAAAAAGACCTAATTGGAGAGAAATTGTATGTCCTGGTGCAACCCATTTTGCAACCGTGTTTATCACATTGAAGAGCATCTTTGAGCATAAAACAGATTCGCAAGCATTCAGTGTAGATTCATTCTTTACTGGTCACAAATTAGAAAAGAGTGCTACTGGTAGAGTTGTGAGAGCTATTATTTTGGATAGCAAATTTTGAGATGATTGCTTTACTGCATATAAACTTGTAGGCCCTCTGATTAAATTGTTGAGACTTGTTGATGCTGATAACAAACCATCTTTGGGATATGTTTATGAAGGAATGCTAAGGGCAGAAGATGCAATTTAAAATATGTTTAAGCAAAACAAGACTGCATATCAGCCGTACAAAGATATTATCAACTCAAAATGGGACAAGCATTTGAAGAAAGATCTTCATGCGACAGCTTACTTCCTGAATCCTGCATTCTTTCTTAATGAAAATTATAAAGAAGCACCTGATGTTATGCGAGATTTGCTTGATCTTGTTACCTTGTATTGAAAGTGTAACAATTTGGATTCAGTTGAGGCAATAAAAGAAATATATTTATATAGAGATCGGAAGGAATGCTTTGATAGACGAGAAGCTATTCTAGCTGTATCTAAACTTAAGCCTGGTAAGAATATTTGAATATTTGTTTAAGTAATAGTAACTTGTTTTATGCTTTTATGTTCTTAATTGATAAATTCTAATATGTTATGGTTTTATAATTGGTAGATGAATGGTGGAGGTTATTCGGTAATTTTGCTCCATGTTTACAAAAAATAGTTGTTCGTATTCTTAGTCAATCATCTGCTTCTTCTGGGTGTGAGAGAAATTGGAGTCTTTTTTACCAGATTCATACAAAAAGAAGAAATAGATTGGAACATGATAGACTGAATGATATTATTTATGTTACTTATAATTTGCGTCTTAAATCCAGGTAATATATGTTTCATGCAATATTATATTATTTCATATGTAATCTTCATCATAACAAATTTGTAAATTATTAATTATTCATATATTGTATTTAACTTTTTAGGAAGGAAAAAAAGAAAGCAAAAGAAATAATATAATCCAATTGATTATGAAAGCATCAATTTAGTTGACTTTTGGGTGACAGAAGAGGTTGTAGACAAAGAGTCTGATCTTCTTAGTAATTTCGATGACTTATTGCGTGAGTATTATAGTTTATTTTCTAATGATTTATTAGAATGTTTTTAGTTTATAATATAATATAACATGTGTATTTTATTAGGTGATATTGATGCTGATTTATATCAAAGTAGCGGTGGTAGTAGTGGTTTTTATGCTACATCTCTTGATTCTTCTGCTCAAAAGGGTGGAAATGAAGGTGAAGATGATCCCACCGAAGCAAATTTGCAACAAGTTCTTGCAAATTTTGATGATTGATAAATCATGATGTTGGGATTTAATATTTAGATATATTTTTTTACTATTTAACTTTTGAGTTTGTATTTTGATAAGATCATATGAATTTGGTTGATGATATTTTATATAATGTTTTAAATTTCGAAGATATTTTAAGATATATATTAGACTATAATTATATTTTAGAATGTTTATTTATAATTTATTTATTATTCTATTCTAAAATAGTTTTTTCAGTTGAACCACCGGTTAGACCGGTTGGACTAGTGAACCAGTGAACTAGTGAGTAGAGCAATTTGATGATCGGTTCGATTCTCAGAACCTTGGTTTAAATAATGTGTAGTTGTTATCTTATCTTATTGGCCAAGATAGGATAAAGGAGGTATTTGAATTTGGATGTTAGACCAGAAATTCCTACGCCGGTTTGCGATTACTTGGCCTGGGGCCGTGGTGGTGACCTAAGCCCGGGTAACCAAGTTCGGCGAAAGGACCTGAATACCGGGTTTAGAATAATCACCAATACAAATATCATCAACATTAATATTATTTTATTTTATTTCTTATTCAATGCTATTTTTTTCTTTAAAATATTTTCGTACTACAAATACTTTTTTTTTATGATATCTTTTTCAGCAATGGACTTTAATTTCTCTACTTAATCATCATTGATGAAGAAATTTTTTAAAAATAAACTTATTAATAGTTTACGAGAGTTTACAATCTTCACAAATTATAAATAAAACTTCTATAAAACTAATTTTTATTATTATTTAACCAATTTTTTGAAAAAAAAAATAAAAAAATGAGAAGAACCAGGTTGAATTTTACTATAAATAATATAATGCAATGTAATGTAATACATACCAGCATCGTTCCTCCTTTACACTGAGCAGCACCAAGAGCTCTACGAGTTCATCCAACTCCTTAGAGGACTGCCCACCATTTCCAACAGCCTTCGCGGCTTCCTCCCTCAACCACTTTGCCTTCCTCCTCCGTGGGTTTTCCGGCCCCATCGTGCCTGCAATGGCCCGGCCCAACTCATCCGGATCGGGTGTCAAACTGGCCCCCTCGCACACCGTCACGCCCACCCCCATGTCTTTCACCAATAGCCTGGCGTTCACGAACTGGTCAGCCTCCATGGGCCACCCAAGAATCATGACTCCCTCCGTCACAGCCTCCAGCACCGAGTTCCACCCACAGTGGCTCAAGAACCCGCCCACGGCCCGGTGGCCCAAAATCACCACCTGCGGAGCCCAGGTCCTCACCACAAGACCACGACCCGAAACCCGTTCAGCAAACCCATCTGGTACGGGTCCGCACCCTTCCTTCACGACCCAAACGAATGGGATCATCGATCTTTCCAATCCTAAAGCAAGCCCTTCCATTTGTTGCTTTGATAACACTTTCTGACTCCCAAAGCAAACATACAAAACTGCACCCTCCTCCCACTTATTCAACCACCTCAGCAAAGTGTCATGTCCTTTTTCGTTCAGGCTCTGGTCGGCCCGATTGAAACCCAACGGGCCGACAGCAAGGACCCTTCCGGGTTTTAAGCCAGCTCGAAGGTGGTTCAAATATGGTTCTTCCAAGGCCTGGAACGTGTTGAACACCGATGCCCAGCTTGTGGGATTCGCAAATGCGAATCCCTCTTTGACCAGCTCGGCGTCCGGGTCAGAATCCTTGTATCGGAGGAAAATGGAAGGAAGATGCTCCCGCGGAAACGATGGTGTTCCGGGGAGGCCAGGGAACTCAAACTCTCTGGTTTGTGGCGGAAGGGGAAGGAGGTTCCGCCAGCAGTGGTGGGAGACGGCGGTGAGGAAGGCGCCGGAGGAGAAGAATGCAATTCTCTTGATACCGATTTTGTCAGCGATTTGTTGAGTCCATCCAAGGAAGAAATCAGAGATGAGAGCCAAAGGGGGGTTGGTTTGGGATCTAAACCACTGGATGATTGGGGTTTGGAGTTTAGAGAGGGCGTTGATGAAGGGGTAGTTTCCAGTGTTACCAACCTCACGGACGTTTTCTGCACCTGCGGGGAGGTTGGGGTGAGAAGGGAAAGGGAGCGTAAGTGTATGGATGGTTGTTGTGTGGGTTGTTAAGAGGGGTTCGAGGGTTGAGAGATTGTTTGGTGTGATTATTATGGTGATGGTGAGACCGTATAGTGCTAGTTTGTGGGTGAGGTCTAGGAGCGGGAGCATGTGGCCTTGAGCAGGGTATGGG
>NC_029776.3:77878809-77882736 GCF_000817695.3 Arachis duranensis | reverse complement strand
AAGAGCGGTGATGCCAATGATTTTTCTTTTGACAGGGTGATGCCAATGTTGGCTTCTTAAAAACAGTTTCAAATGTATTTTTTACATTCTTTCATCATTTAATGCTATTACTTGTATGATTTCACTATCATTTATTAATGTGTCATGCACTCGAATATTGAACAGGAGAAAACTCTGAGTACAAGCGATTAGGGCTTGTAAGTATTACAAACCAATTAAACTCTAATCTCCAAAATTCCCTGCAAGTGCTACGTTCCTTACACGCGCTACATCCCTTCTTCTTCTCCTTCTTTTTCGATCGTTCTTTTCTCCTCCTTTCTCACTGGTTTGTTCTTCGTCGTTGACGTTAGTTCCTCCACATACTGTTACGGCACGTTTTCATTGCACCTTCTTCTTCTTCTTGCTGCACGTTCTTCTTCCTCTTCCTCTTCTTCTTCTTCTTTTCTTTTGTTTCTTGCCTTTTCTTTCTCCTTCTTCATTTACGTGCTTTTCTCTCTGTTTTCTTTTTTCGTTATTCTCGATTTCTATTTTTTTTTTAACATCAAGCTCTGAAATCGTTTTTGAAGAAGAAGAAGTAGCAGAAGATGAGGAGGAGAAAGAGAAAGAGTTCTGAATTATGCATGATTTTGGGTGTATTTCTTAAATCCTTTGGGTGTATTTTCTGTAATCTTTTGGGTGTATTTCTATAATCGTTTGGGTGAATTCCTGTAACCGTTTGGGTGTATTTCTGTAATCTCTTGGGTGTATTTTATGTAATCGTTTGGGTGTATTTCTGTAATCTCTTGGGTGTATTTTATGTAATCGTTTGGGTGTATTTCTGTAATCTCTTGGGTGTATTTTATGTAATCGTTTGGGTGTATTTCTGTAATCTCTTGGGTGTATTTTATGTAATCGTTTGGGTGTATTTCTGTAATGCTTGCCATTTTTTCTGAAATGAAAAATACACCCATAGATATCAGTAAGATATACCCATAGATATGAGTCAGATACACCCATAGATATCAGTCAGATATCACTCAAATACACCCAAATGATTACAGAAATGCACCCAAAGGATTACAGAAAATACACCCAAACAGTTACAAGAATTCACCCAAACAATTATAGGAATACACCCAAAGGGTTACAGAAAATACACCCAAAGGATTTAAAAAAATACATCCAAAATTCGTTGAAGTACATCTTATGCATAATTCAGAACTCTTTCTCTTTTTCCTCCTTATCTTCTGCTGCTTCTTCTTCTTCAAAAACGATTTTACCATGAAAAATCGAAAAAAAAAAAGAGAAACCAGAGAGAAAAGATGTAAATGAAGAAGAAGAAGAAGAAGAAGAAGAAGAAGAGAAAAACGAGGAAGAAGAACGTGCAGAAACGAAAGAAAATGAGAAGAAGAAGAGTAAGAGGAAGAAGAACGTGCAGCAAAAAGAAGAAGAAGATTTCAGAAACTATGAAAATCGAAAAAAAAACGAAGAAGAAGAAGAAGAGGAAGAGGAAGAGGAAGAGGAAGAGGAAGAGGAAGAGGAAGAGGAAGAAGAAGAAGACGAAGACGAAGACGAAGAAGAAGAAGAAGAGAAGAAGAAGAAGAAGAAGAAGACGAAGAGGAACCGTTTGAGTGGGGCGCGTGTAGTTATGCTCCATTCAAAATGAGTTAATGCGCGTGTTAATGAAGTTTGGGCTGATAACTTGTAAAACTTGTACAGCCTTTTTACTTGTATGTGTAGCAGGCCCCTATTGAATATTATAATGTTTATAATTTAATGTATAATTTTTATTTAATTTATTTGTTATGAATTTATGATAAATTTTAAATATTTAATAATTATTTATTTTTATATTTTTAGAATTAACTATTAATTTTAAATTTTTTAATAAATTAAATAAATATTTTTAGATATTATAGCAATTATTTTTTAATAAACTTTTAAATCGAAAAATTTTGTATTTTATAATGCTAGAAAAAGTTGAAGAGTGGATCATCTCTAATAAAAAAAAATTAAATAATATCTAGTGTAATATTTTATCTTTTATTATTTTTTTTCTATTTAATTTTTGTCTTATTTATAGAATTAAATATAAAAAATCATACTTTACTTTTTTAAATGTTAAAAAAAAAAAGAGGATTCATTCTCAAAAAGTTGGGTGCTACTGAGCTAGCATAAACATTTTCATGGGCACGTGTTTTTTGGTGGTTGAAGCAAGAGATAGTAGCATCCTACGATACAACAGATAGTAGCATCCTATCCTATTCTTTATCCTTTAAAATACTAAAATCCAGTTATTTGCTGTGGTGCTTTTCCATTTTTGTCATCTTTATATGTTCATTCCTAAACTATATACATATATGCTTCTTGTTATAAATACTAAGGTTTTAAAAAATAAACCGATATCAAATCGTATTAGGTATTAATTTATTGATTAAAAAATTAACGTTTAATCATAATACAATCAAAATAATCAATTTTATATAAAATATAAATCTAAGATATACATTAATAATTAAAACGATAATACTAACAAAAATTTTATAATAATATAATAGTAAAATTAAATAAATTAAATATGAATATTTTAATATAAATTTAAAAATACACAAATTAAAAATATAATGATTTTGCTAACATGTTGATTCCGTGTCATATGAATCTTCTCGTGAATTTTCTTGATTTGAGCGGTTGTTTTCTGTATCAAATTCGGATTCAATGTACTATATTTTTTTTTGATACCAACACAGCGAAAATTGACACCATCGTCCATAAAAAGTTTCATATGGCACCATTTCAATACTCATTTGATAATTGTTGTAGGTAAATTCTACTAATGGCAATTGCTTGTTCCAATTTTTCGTTGTTCCATTACACATGATCTCAGTACATCTTCTAATGTCTGAATTGTTCGTTATGACTGTCCATCTGTCTGTGGGTGATAAGTCGTGATGCAGCTTTGTGCCAAAAAAAATTTTAAAAAGCTCCCCAAAACCTTTATGTAAATCTTGGATCTTTGTCGAAAATAATTGAAGAAGGTATTCCATGCAGTCACACCACTTCTTGAATGTACAAACGCGCAAGCTTTTCCAATGTATAGTTAGCTCTGATTGGAAGAAAACGAGCCGACTTTGTCAATCTGTCCACTATAACCCATATAGCATCATATCCAACCGACATCCTCGGTAACCCAGTGACAAAAATCCATGGTAATTCTCTCCCATTTATATTGAGGCACTTCTAAAGGTTGTAGCCTTTTTGAGGGTTTCTGATGTTCTGCCTTAATCTTCTGACAACTCAGGCATTTAGAAACATATTCCATCACATCTCTTTTTAGTCCTGGCCACCAGAACATACGCTTCAAATAAATCTTAGTTCATCTTGGTTGTGACCGAATGCATCGAAAATTTACTCTGATGGGCCGCTGTCGAAATCTCTTGACACAATCTTCCTTGGTTAGGTATACAAACTCTATTCTTAAACCTCCACAATTCGTCACTGTCTTGTCACACTTATCCCGGTTTATTCGCTTCTAATCTGACCAACAGTTTTGATATTTTTGAATTACGCTTGTCGAATGGTGATGAGCGGATATTTTATACGTTTTTTGGGGGTAATTTCATGTAGATTTTAGTATGTTTTAATTAGTTTTTAGTAGAATATTATTAGTTTTTAGGCAAAAATTATATTTCTGGACTTTACTATGAGTTTGTGTATTTTTCTACGATTTCAGGTATTTTCTGGCTGAAATTGAGGGAGTTGAGGAAAAATCTGAGTTAGGCTCAAAAAGGACTGCTGATGCTGTTGGATCCTGACCTCCCTGCACTCGGAATGGAATTTTTGGAGCTAAAAGAGTCTAATTGGCGCGCTTTTAACGGCGTTGAAAAGTAGACATCCAGGGCTTTCCAGCAATATATAATAGTCCATACTTTGCGCGAAGATAGACGA
>NC_029776.3:77875435-77878713 GCF_000817695.3 Arachis duranensis | reverse complement strand
TTGAACGCCCAAAACACGTTATAACTTGGAGTTCAACTCCAAGTAAAGCCTCAGCTCGTGGATAGCTTTAGTCTCAGCCCCCAGCACACACCAAGTGGGCCCCAAAAGTGGATTTCTGCACCAATTATCTTAGTTTACTCATATTCTGTAAACCTAGGTTACTAGTTTACTATTTAAAGAACTTTTAGAGACTTATCTTGGACCTCATGACATTTTCAGATCTGAATTTTATACACTTTGACGGCATGAGTCTCTAAACTCCATTGTTGGGGGTGAGGAGCTTTGCAGCGTCTCGATGAATTAATGCAATTGTTTTTATTTCTCCATTCAAACGTGTGTGTTCCTATCTAAGATGTTCATTCGCGCTTAATTATGAAGAAGGTGATGATCCGTGACACTCATCACCTTCCTCAATCCATGAACGTGTGTCTGAAAACCACCTCCGTTCTACATCAGATTGAATGAGCGTCTCTTAGATTCATTAATCAGAATCTTCGTGGTATAAGCTAGATTGATGGCGGCATTCATGAGAATCCGGAAAGTCTAAACCTTGTCCGTGGTATTCCGAGTAGGATTCTGGGATTGAATGACTGTGACGAGCTTCAAACTCCTGAAGGCTAGGCGTTAGTGACAGACGCAAAAGAATCATTGGATTCTATTCTGACCTGATTGAGGACCGACAGATGATTAGCCGTGCTGTGACAGAGCATTTGGACCATTTTCACTGAGAGGATGGGAAGTAGCCACTGACAACGGTGACACCCTACATATAGCTTGCCATGGAGGGAACTTGCACTTTTCCATAGATGGAATATTACATTACAGGAATAAATCAAGACGAAGCATCTCCAAAACTCCAACATATTCTCCATTACTGCACAACAAGTAACTATTTCGCACTCTTTTATTTTTTTTCTAATAATTCCAACTGATAATTTTAATTAATATCCTGACTAAGAATAATAAAATAAACATAGCTTGCTTCAAACCAATAATCTCCGTGGGATCGACCCTTACTCACGTAAGGTATTACTTGGACGACCCAGTGCACTTGCTGGTTAGTGGTACGAAGATGTGTTAAATAGTCCATTAATATTGGCATACACAAATTCGTGCACCAAGTTTTTGGCGCCATTGCCGGGGATTGTTCGAGTTTGAACAACTAAAGGTTTATTTTATTTCTTAGATTAGGAATAATTTATTTTTGTTGTTATAGAGTCATTAAATCCTGATAGGATAGTTTCTTTTCAAAAATTTCTTTTCAAAAATATTATTTTTCTTAATTAATTGTTATTTTTTTTGTGAGTTTAGTGTCTTGTTCTAAGTTTGGTGTTAATTGCATATTTTATATTCTTCTTTAAAAACTTTCGAACTTGTGTTCTTTGTTCTTCATTGATCTTCAAGTTGTTCTTGTTTATTTTTCTTGTTTGATCTTGAGTTTTTCTTGTTTTGTGTCTTTTCTTGTTTTTCTTGTGCTTTTTCAAAACATTAGCTTTCAAAAAATTTTATACTTTTATCCATAAATATAATACATCTTTAAAATCAACACTGAAGTTGCTGCCCAATTGGCTGGAGCTTTAGTAGTTGTTCTTGATAATTGGGTATCTTCTTTGTAATCTTTTTCAAAAATAATTTTTCTTTGATTGAATCTTGTGCCAAATTCTAAGTTTGGTGTTTTCTTGTTAATTTTTCTTTAATTTTCGAAAATTTGTCTTGGTCTTCTAAAAATTTTAAGTTTGGTGTTCTTTCTTTTGTTCTTGATGTTCTTGTGAATCTTCAAGGTGTTCTTGAGTCTTTCTTGTGCCTTCGAAAATTTTATATAAAAATTCAGATTTCAATTTCAAAATATTTTCAATTTCTTTTATTTATTTCGTTTTTATTTTATTCTATAAAATAAATTTTTATAAAATAAATAATATTAACATACATATCATCTCCTTTATTCCATAATGGAACTAAGTGGGAATGAACAGTCCAAGAGGACTCTGGGGTCATATGCTAACCCCACTACTGCTTCATATGGGAGTAGTATCTGTATACCCTCCATTGGAGTTAGTAGCTTTGAGTTGAATCCTCAGCTCATTATCATGGTGCAGCAAAATTGTCAGTATTCTGGTCTTCCACATGAAGAACCTACAGAGTTTTTGGCACAATTTCTACAAATTGCTGACATAGTGCATGATAAGGAAGTAGATCAGGATGTCTACAGATTATTACTGTTTCCATTTGCTGTAAAAGATCAAGCTAAGAGGTGGTTAAATAACCAGCCTAAGAACAGCATAAAAATATGGAAACAGCTGTCAGAAAAATTCCCGAATCACTATTTCCCTCCAAAACGGATGACACAGCTAAGGCTGAGCATCCAAGGCTTCAAACAGGGAGATAATGAATCCCTTTATGATGCCTGGGAGAGATACAGAGAGATGCTAAGAAAATGCCCTTCTGAAATGTTTTCAGAGTGGGTGCAACTAGACATCTTCTACTCTGGGCTTACAGAAAAAGCTCGGATTTCTCTAGACCACTCAGCTGGTGGATCTATACATATGAGAAAAACAATTGAAGAAGCTCAAGAGCTTATTGATACAGTTGCCAGAAATCAGCATATGTACCTAAGCAGTGAATCCTCCATGAAAGAAGAAGCTAAAACAGTAACTATTGAAATCAGTCCTGTGGATCAGGCTAATGAATTCAATCAGTAATTAGACTTTCTAACTCAGCAGCTAGCCAAATTCAAGAAAATATTACAGGAAACAAGAATGGCTAACAGGAATATGAAAGTACAGTTAAAGCAAACAGAAAGGCAACTGTCAAAACAAATAGCAGAAGAATGCCAAGCAGTTCAATTAAGAAGTGGAAAAACATTAAATACCTCACTTCAAAATAGCAGGAAGCCAAGAAATGAACAAATGGCTACTCAAAATCCCTCTGAGGACAATCAGAGCCCAGAGAGGAATAAGGCTGGCGCTGAACGCCCAGACCATGCTCACTTCTGGCGTTCAACACCAGAAACAAGCATGAATCCGGCGTTGAACGCCCAAGGGAAGCATAGTTCTGGCGTTCAGACACCAGTGACAGATAAGGAGATGGCGTCTAACGCCTCTCCAGCTTCCACCCCTGGCATTCAAACGCCAGTGGGAGATCAGTCACATACAAGTGCTAATAACAACTCTTCTAAAAAGGCTTCCCAACCCACTTCTACAGGTAATAAACCTGCAGCAACTAAGGTTGAGGAATATAAAGCCAAAATGCCTTATCCTCAAAAACTCCGCCAAGCGGAA